>NC_057799.1:374368735-374668240 GCF_018294505.1 Triticum aestivum | reverse complement strand
GGGTACCGGGTACATATCGGGTCACCGAAAGGGGTTTCGGGCACCCCCGGCAAAAGATATGGGCCTAATGGGCCAAGAGGGGAAACGCACTATCCACGAGGGGCTGGTGTGCTCCCCATATGGGCTGAACCAGAGGAGAAGGAAAGAGGGGAAGGGAGAAGGAAAGGGGGGATTCGGCCTCTGATACGTCTCCAACGTATCTATAATTTTTCATTGCTCCATGCTATTATATATTCTGTTTTGGACGTTTAATGGGCTTTATTATACACTTTTATATTATTTTTGGGACTAACCTATTAACCCAAGGCCCAGTGCAAATTGCTGTTTTTTTGCCTATTTCAGCGTTTCGCAGAAAAGGAATATCAAACGGAGTCCAAACAGAATGAAACCTTCGGGAGCGTGATTTTTGGAACAAACGTGATCCAGAGGACTTGGAGTGGACGTCAAGAAACGAATGAGGAGGCCACGAGATAGGGGGGCGCGCCTACCCCCTGGGCGCGCCCTCCACCCTCGTGGCTCCACCGACCTACTTCTTCCTCCTATATATACATACATACCCCGAAACCATCCAGGAGCACCACGAAACCCTATTTCCACCGCCGCAACCTTCTGTACCCGTGAGATCCCATCTTGGGGCCTTTTCCGGCGCTCCGCTGGAGGGGGCATCGATCACGGAGGGCTTCTACATGAACACCACAGCCTCTCCGATGATGTGTGAGTAGTTTACCTCGGACCTTCGGGTCCATAGTTATAGCTAGATGGCTTCTTCTCTCTCTTTGGATCTCAATACAAAGTTCTCCTCGATCTTCTTGGAGATCTATTCGATGTAACTCTTTTTTGCAGTGTGTTTGTCGAGATTCGATGAATTGTGGGTTTATGATCAAGATTATCTATGAACAATATTTGAATCTTCTCTGAATTCTTTTATGTATGATTGGTTATCTTTGCAAGTCTCTTCGAATTATTAGTTTGGTTTGGCCTACTAGATTGATCTTTCTTGCAATGGGAGAAGTGCTTAGCTTTGGGTTTAATCATGTGGTGCTCGATCCCAGTGACAGTAGGGGAAACGATACGTATTGTATTGTTGCCATCGAGGATAAAAAGATGGGGGTTATATCATATTGCTTGGGTTTATCCCTCTACATCATGTCATCTTGCCTAACGCGTTACTCTGTTCTCATGAACTTAATACTCTAGATGCATGCTGGATGCGGTCGATGTGTGGAGTAATAGTAGTAGATGCAGGCAGGAGTCAGTCTACTTGTCACGGACGTGATGCCTATATACATGATCATGCCTAGATATTCTCATAATTATGCACTTTTCTATCAATTGCTCGACAGTAATTTGTTCACCCACCGTAATACTTATGCTATCTTGAGAGACGCCACTAGTGAAACCTATGGTCATCGGGTCTATCTTCCATCATATTAATCTTCCGTCAACTAGCTATTTCTTTCGCCGTTTATTTTGCAATCTTTACTTTTCAATATTTATCATAAAATACCAAAAATATTATCTTATCATCTCTACCAGATCTCACTTTTGCAAGTGGCCGTGAAGGGATTGACAACCCCTTTATCGCGTTGGTTGCAAGGTTCTTATTTGTTTGTGTAGGTACGAGGGACTTGCGTGCGGCCTCCTACTGGATTGATACCTTGGTTCTCAAAAACTGAGGGAAATACTTACGCTACTTTGCTGCATCACCCTTTCCTCTTCAAGGGAAAAACCAACACATGCTCAAGAGGTAGCAAGAAGGATTTATGGCGCCGTTGCCGGGGAGTCTACGCACAAGTCAAGACATACCAAGTACCCATCACAAACTCTTATCCCTCGCATTACATTATTTTCCATTTGCCTCTCGTTTTCCTCTCCCCCACTTCACCTTTGCCGTTTTATTCGCCTCTCTCCCGTTGTTTTCCTTGTGCCATGGCCGAATCAAAAATGGCTAAGGGTTCTCTCCAGGGTTTTACGTCCCTCTGTCCTCTCTAAGCTCATAAATAATGATGCTATGGAAAGACCTACCGGGGTTATCAATGAGGGTTTGAATAATTTCGATGAAGATGATCCTGGAAATTTTCGTTATTTACTTGATGAATGTTTGAAAGATGCTTGGGATAGGCTCTTAAGGATCCGAGCTAGCTATGTACCCCAATATCAAATTGAGATATACTTAAAAATCTTTTATGTTGGGTTGCCCGCTTCGTTCAAGCAAGTTTTAGATTCTATTTTTGAAGAGGGTTTTCTTGAAGGGGATCCCATAGATACCTATGAAAAGATGAAAAACTATATTTGGGCACCCCATGAGTGAGAAAGTTGAATCCACCTCTCTTTTGTGCTTTTACCAAAACGAAATTATCAAAGAGATGAAGGCTGGCTTAGATGCAAATTTCCGTAGCATGCTTAATCTTTCTTCTACCATTAATGGCCACGTGCTTTCTCAAAATACAAAGATAAATGCTATAGATAATAAATTTTCTCTTTTCTTTCCCAACACCAAAGATGATAATACCTAGATCTATTCTTGCCTTTATGCCTAGCTAGGGGCGTTAAACGATAGCGCTTGTTGGGAGGCAACCCAATTTTATTTTAATTTCTTGCTTTTTGGTTCTGTTTAGGAATAAATATTTGATCTAGCCTCTGGTTAGATATGGTTTTATGTTTTAATTAGTGTTCGTGCCAAGTAAAACCTATAGGATCTTCTTGGATGATAGTTATTTGATCTTGCTGAAAAAGTCAGAAACTTTCTGCTCATGAAAACAATTGTTAAAAATCACCAGAACGTGATAAAATACAAATTCCAATTGCAGTAGATCAATAAAAAAATTATCTAGGTCTTCCTATTTTGGTAGATTTTTCTGAGTTAGAGAAGTTTGCGTTAGATACAGATTACTACAGACTGTTCTGTTTTCGACAGATTCTGTTTTTCGTGTGTTGTTTGCTTATTTTAATGAATCTATGGCTAGTAATGGAGTTTATGAACCATAGATAAGTTGGAATACAGTAGGTTTAACACCAATACAAATAAATAATGATTTCATTACAGTACCTTGAAGTGGTGTTTTGTTTTCTTTCGCTAACGGAGCTCATGAGATTTTCTGTTGAGTTTTGTGTTGTGAAGTTTTCAAGTTTTGGGTAAAGATTTGATGGATTATGGAACAAGGAGTGGCAAGAGCCTAAGCTTGGGGATGCCCAAGGCACCCCAAGGTAAAATAAAAGGACACCAAAAAGCCTAAGCTTGGGGATGCCCCGGAAGGCATCCCCTCTTTTGTCTTCGTCCATCGGTAACTTTACTTGGAGCTATATTTTTATTCACCACATGATATGTGTTTTGCTTGGAGCATCTTGTATGATTTGAGTCTTTGCTTTTTAGTTTACCACAATCATCCTTGCAGTACACACCTTTTGGGAGAGACACACATTATTCGAAATTTATTAGAATACTCTTTGTGCTTCACTTATATCTTTTGAGCTATATAGTTTTAATCTAGTGCTTTACTTATATCTTTTAGAGCACGGCGGTGGTTCTATTTTATAGAAATATTTGATCTCTCATGCTTCACTTATATTATTTTGAGAGTCCTTTAGAACAGCATGGTAATTTTCTTTGGTTATAAAATTAGTTCTAATATGATAGGCATCCAAGATTAGTAAAAACTTTCATATAAGTGCGTTGAATACTAAGAGAAGTTTGATGCTTGATGATTGTTTTGAGATATGGAGGTAGTGATATTAAAGTTGTGCTAGTTGAGTAGTTGTGAATTTGAGAAATACTTGCGTTGAAGTTTGCAAGTCCCGTAGCATGCACGTATGGTAAACGTTGTGTAACAAATTTGAAACATGAGGTGTTCTTTGATTGTCATCCTTATGAGTGGCGGTCGGGGACGAGCGATGGTCTTTTCCTACCAATCTATCCCCCTAGGAGCATGCACGTAGTGCTTGGTTTTTGATGACTTGTAGATTTTTGCAATAAGTATGTGAGTTCTTTATGACTAATGTTGAGTCCATGGATTATACGCACTCTCAACCTTCCATCATTGCTAGCCTCTTCGGTACCGTGCATTGCCCTTTCTCACCTTGAGAGTTGGTGCAAACTTCGTCGGTGCATCCAAACCCCGTGATACGATACGCTCTATCACACATAAACCTCCTTATATCTTCCCCAAAACAGCCACCATACCTACCTATTATGGCATTTCCATAGCCATTCCGAGATATATTGCCATGCAACTTTCCACCATTCCGTTTATTATGACACGCATCATCATTGTCATATTGCCTTGCATGATCATGTAGTTGACATCGTATTTGTGGCAAAGCCACCGTTCATAATTCTTTCATACATATCACTCATGAGTCATTGCCCATCCCGGTACACCGCCGGAGGCATTCATATAGAGTCATATTTTGTTCTAGTATCGAGTTGTAATCATTGAGTTGTAAATAAATAGAAGTGTGATGATCATTATTAATAGAGCATTGTCCCAAAAAAAGAGAAAGCCAAATAAAAAAGGAGAAGCCCCCCCCCCCCCCCAAAAAGGAAAAAAGAAGAGAAATAAAAAGGGGCAATGCTACTATCCTTTTTTCCACACTTCTGCTTCAAAGTAGTCCCATGATCTTTATGATAGAGAGTCTCTTGTTTTGTCACTTTCATATACTAGTGGGAATTTTTCATTATAGAACTTGGCTTGTATATTCCAACAATGGGCTTCCTCAAATGCCCTAGGTCTTCGTGAGCAAGCAAGTTGGATGCACACCCACTTAGTTTCTTTTGTTGAGCTTTCGTACATTTATAGCTCTAGTGCATCCGTTGCATGGCAATCCCTAATCCTTGCGTCGACATCAATTGATGGGCATCTCCCTAGCTCGTTGATTAGCCACGTCAATGTGAGACCTTCTCCTTTTTTGTCTTCTCCACACAACCCCCATCACTATATTCTATTCCACCCATAGTGCTATATCCATGGCTCACGCTCATGTATTGCGTGAAAGTTGAAAAAAGTTTGAGACTACTAAAGTATGAAACAATTGCTTGGCTTGTCATCGGGGTTGGGCAAGATGAGAGCATTCTTGTGTGACGAAAATGAAGCATGGCCAAACTATATGATTTTGTAGGGATGAGCTTTCTTTGGCTATGTTATTTTGAGAAGACATAATTGCTTGGTTAGTATGCTTGAAGTATTATTATTATTATGTCAATACTAAACTTTTATATTGAATCTTTTGGATCTGAACATTCATGCCACAATAAAGAAAATTACATTGAAGAATATGCTAAGTAGCATTCCACATCAAAAATTCTGTTTTTATCATTTACCTACTCGAGGACGAGCAGGAATTAAGCTTGGGGATGCTTGATACGTCTCCAACGTATCTATAATTTTTTATTGCTCCATGATATTATATATTCTGTTTTGGATGTTTAATGGGCTTTATTATACACTTTTATATTATTTTTGGGACTAACCTATTAACCCAAGGCCCAGTGCAAATTGCTGTTTTTTTGCCTATTTCAGTGTTTCGGAGAAAAGGAATATCAAACGGAGTCCAAACGGAATGAAACCTTCGGGAGCGTGATTTTTGGAACAAACGTGATCCAGACGACTTGGAGTGGACGTCAAGAAACGAATGAGGAGGCCACGAGGCAGGGGGGCGCGCCTACCCCCCTGGGCGCGCCCTCCACCCTCGTGGGCCCCTCGTGGCTCCATCGACCTACTTCTTCCTCCTATATATACCTACGTACAACCATCCAGGAGCACCACGAAACCCTATTTCCACTGCCGCAACCTTCTGTACCCGTGAGATCCCATCTTGGGGCCTTTTTCGGTGCTCCGCCGGAGGGGGCATCGATCACGGAGGGCTTCTACCTCAACACCATAGCCTCTCCGATGATGTGTGAGTGGTTTATCTCAGACCTTCGGGTCCATAGTTATTAGCTAGATGGCTTCTTCTCTCTCTTTGGATCTCAATACAAAGTTCTCCTCGATCTTCTTGGAGATCTATTCGATGTCACTCTTTTTTGCGGTGTGTTTGTCGAGATCTGATGAATAGTGGGTTTATGATCAAGATTATCTATGAACAATATTTGAATCTTCTCTGAATTCTTTTATGTATGATTGGTTACTTTGCAAGTCTCTTCGAATTATTAGTTTGGTTTGGCCTACTAGATTGATCTTTCTTGCAATGGGAGAAGTGATTAGCTTTGGGTTCAATCATGCGGTGCTCGATCCCAGTGACAGTAGGGGAAACGACACGTATTGTATTGTTGCCATCGAGGATAAAAAGATGGGGTTTATATCATATTGCTTGAGTTTATCCCTCTACATCATGTCATCTTGCCTAATGCGTTACTCTGTTCTCATGAACTTAATACTCTAGATGCATGCTGGATAGCGGTGATGACCCACAAGTATAGGGGATCTATCGTAGTCCTCTCGATAAGTAAGAGGGTCGAACCCAACGAGGAGCAGAAGGAAATGATAAGCGGTTTTCAGCAAGGTATTCTCTGCAAGCACTGAAATTATAGGTAACAGATAGTTTTGTGATAAGATAATTTGTAACGAGCAACAAGTAACAAAAGTAAATAAAGTGCAGCAAGGTGGCCCAATCCTTTTTGTAGCAAAGGACAAGCCTGGACAAACTCTTATATAGAGAAAAGCGCTCCCGAGGACACATGGGAATTATCGTCAAGCTAGTTTTCATCATGTTCATATGATTCGCGTTCGGTACTTTGATAATTTGATATGTGGGTGGACCGGTGCTTGGGTGTTGTCCTTACTTGGACAAGCATCCCACTTATGATTAACCTCTATTGCAAGCATCCGCAACTACAACAAAAGTATTAAGGTAAACCTAACCATAGCATGAAACATATGGATCCAAATCAGCCCCTTACGAAGCAACGCATAAACTAGGGTTTAAGCTTCTGTCACTCTAGCAACCCATCATCTACTTATTACTTCCCAATGCCTTCCTCTAGGCCCAAATAATGGTGAAGTGTTATGTAGTCGACGTTCACATAACACCACTAGAGGATAGACAACATACATCTCATCAAAATATCGAAGGAATACCAAATTCACATGACTACTAATAGCAAGACTTCTCCCATGTCCTCAGGAACATACGTAACTACTCACAAAGCATATTCATGTTCATAATCAGAGGAGTATTAATATGCATATAGGATCTGAACTTATGATCTTCCACCAAATAAACCAACTAGCATCAACTACAAGGAGTAATCAACACTACTAGCAACCTATAGGTACCAATCCCAGACTATGAGACAAGAATTGGATACAAGAGATGAACTAGGGTTTGAGAGGAGATGGTGCTGGTGAAGATGTTGATGGAGATTGCCCTCTCCCGATGAGAGGAGCGTTGGTGATGACGATGCCGATGATTTCCCCCTCCCGGAGGGAAGTGTCCCCGGAAGAACAGCTCTGCCGGAGCCCTAGATTGGTTCCGCCTCGTGGCGGCGGAGTCTCGTCCCGAAAGCTTGCTTATGATTTTTCTTCGGACGAAAGACTTCATATAGCAAAAGATGGGCACCGGAGGGCCAACAGGGGGCCCACGAGGCAGGGGGCGCGCCCAGGGGCTAGGGCGCGCCCCCACCCTCGTGGACAGGTGGAGGCCCCCCTGACGTATTTCTTCCGCTCAATATTTTTTATTATTTCCAAAAATAACTTTCGTGGAGTTTCAGGACTTTTGGAATTATGCAGAATAGGTCTCTAATATTTGCTCCTTTTCCAGCCCAGAATTCCAGCTGTCGGCATTCTCCCTCCTTATGTAAACCTTGTAAAATAAGAGAGAATAGGCATAAGTATGGTGACATAATGTGTAATAACAGCCCATAATGCAATAAATATCGATATAAAAGCATGATGCAAAATGGACGTATCAACTCGCCCAAGCTTAGACCTCGCTTGTCCTCAAGCGAAAGCCGATAACGATAAATATGTCCACATGTTTAGAGGTAGAGGTGTCGAAAAAAATAAAATACGGACATGAAGGCATCATGATTATTCTCATAACAGCAACATATATGGATATTGTCATATGATTTCTTATACTCAAGTAATAATCTATTCACAATGCAAAGTATGAATCGGAAACTTTATTGAGAACTAACAAACTATAATCTCGGTCATTGAGGCAATTGCAATTTATCATAACATCAGAAAGAGTCTATGTCAGAGCTTTCTAGCAAGTCCACATACTCAACTATCATTTAGTCTTTCATAATTGCTAACACTCATGCAATACTTGTGGTTACGGAGTTTTAATCGGACACAGAGAAAGATAAGGGCTTATAGTTTCGCCTCCCAACCTTTTACCTCAAGGGTAATGTCAACAATAATAGTTCATGCTAACCCACATCCAATTAGATATATCTATCAGGATCTTTCCAACACACTGTGCTTGCCGAAGGATAAAATATAAAAAGGAAAGGTGAAGATCACCATGACTCTTGCATAAGGTAGAAGATAATAATAAAAGATAGGCCCTTTGCAGAGGGAAGCAGAGGTTGCCATGCGCTTTCAGGATTGGATGCACAAAATCTTAATGTGAAAGAACGTCACTTTATATTGCCACTTGTGATATGAACCTTTATTATGCAGTCCGTCGCTTTTATTTCTTCCACATCACAAGATCGTATAAAGCTTATTTCCTCCGCACCAATCAATCGTACATATTTAAAGAGCAATTTTTATTGCTTGCACCGATGACAACTTACTTGAAGGATCTTACTCAATCCATAGGTAGATATGGTGGACTCTCATGGCAAAACTGATTTAAGGTTTTTTGGAAGCACAAGTAGTATCTCTACTTGGTGCAAAGAATTTGGCTAGCATGAGGGGGAAAGGCAAGCTCAACATGTTGGATGATCCATGACAATATACTTTATCTCAGATATAAGAAAACATAACCCATTACGTTGTCTTCCTTGTCCAACATCAACTCTTTAGCATGTCATATTTTAATGAGTGCTCCCAATCATAAAAGATGTCCAAGATAGTATATTTATATGTGAAACCCCTCTTTCTTTATTACTTCCTATTAATTGCAACGATGACCAAAGCTATGTTTGTCAACTCCCAACAACTTTTAATCATCATACTCTTTCTATGTGAAGTCATTACTCTCAATAAGATCAATATGATCTCTTTGTTTCTTTTTTATTCTTTTCTCTATTCTTTTATTCACTCAAGATCATGGCAAAATAATCAAGCCCTTGACTCAACACTAATCTTTATTATATAGCTCACAAACTCGATTACATAGAGGGATCATAAAGCAAAACTCAAAACTAGATCATACCAAAACTTTATTCTACTAGATCAAGATACTACTAATAGGATCGAACTAAGAAAAACGGTAAAGATAGGAGATGTGGTTGTGATACGATATCAGGGCATCTCCCCCAAGCTTGGCAGTTGCCAAGGGGAGTACCCATACCCATGTGATTATATCTCCTTTTTCGGTGATGGTGTAATATTCTTGGCGATGATGCCCCTCAGGATACGATTCTCCTCCTTGAGCTTATAGACTTGCTGCTTGAGGTCCATTATTTCCTTACGAAGCTTTCCTGTAACGGCTAAAGCTCCTTGCACCCAAGGGTGTTGCATAGCTGCGGGGGAACAAGTGACACTCTTCTTCATATTTTCATAAGAAATAAATCTAACATTGGAAGGGATAACCGAGTTTGGAATAGTTGAGCTCTGTAGTTCCCCCATCGTGAATCCAGCTCGGAAGCGAGAAGTGACTTCTTGATCCTCCTCCATGGCATCTATCCTCATCAAATCAGCCTCCATTTCTTCCTCCGTTGCTGGCCCAAAGTGGTCAGCATCGCTGTTTGTCCTTGGTCTCGATGCCCGATGAGACACCCGGCTCTCCCCGACTGACTCTTGAGAAGACATCTTGCTCTAATCTACAGCAGCAACAACTCGAAACAAGAACATAAGACAATTGCGTGATACGGGAGTCAAAACCTTTGGGAGATTATATAATGAATTTTTACCGACCAAAATACGTAACGTGCAAGCAAACGGAGTCCGGAGAGCACACGAGGTGCCCACGAGGTAGGGGGCGCGCCCAGTAGGGTAGGGCGTGCCCTCCACCCTCGTGGAGGCCTCGTGTCCTTCCCGGACTGCTTCTTATTTTTCTATTTTTCTAAATATTCCAAAACGGAGAAATATTGCCATAAAAACTGTTTTGGAGTCGGTTTACTTACCGTACCACATACCTATTCCTTTTCGGAGTCTGAAACATTCCGGAAAGTGTCCCTTATGTATTCCTCCGGGGTTACGGTTTCAATAACATTGGTTTCAACATTTATAGGATTACCTGAGATATAGTGTTTAATTCTTTGACCGTTCACCACCTTTGGATTTGTGCCCTCGAAGTTGTTGATTTTTATGGCACCGGAACGATAGACCTCCTCGATAACGTAAGGGCCTTCCCATTTAGAGAGAAGTTTTCCTGAAAAAAATCTTAAACGAGAGTTGTATAGCAATACATAATCACCTACATTAAACTCACGCTTTTGTATTCTTTTGTCATGCCATCTTTTAACTTTTTTTTAAACAACTTGGCATTCTCGTAGGCTTGGGTTCTCCATTCATCAAGTGAGCTAATGTCAAATAACCTCTTCTCACCGGCAAGTTTGAAATCATAGTTGAGCTCCTTAATAGCCCAATAAGCCTTATGTTCTAGTTCGAGAGGTAAGTGACATGCTTTTCCATAGACCATTTTATACGGAGACATACCCATAGGATTTTTATATGCAGTTCTGTAGGCCCATAATGCATCATCAAGTTTCTTGGACCAATTCTTTCTAGATCTATTAACAGTCTTTTGCAAAATTAATTTGAGCTCTCTATTACTCAATTCTACTTGACCACTAGACTGCGGGTGATAAGTAGATGCAATTCTATGATTAACATCATACTTAGCAAGCATTTTACGGAAAGCACCATGAATAAAATGTGAACCACCATCAGTCATTAAATATCTAGGGACTCCAAACCTCGGAAAAATAACTTCTTTAAGCATCTTAATAGAAGTGTTATGATCAGCACTACTAGTTGGAATAGCTTCTACCCACTTAGTAACGTAATCAACAGCAACTAAAATATGTGTGTATCCATTAGAAGCAGGAAAAGGTCCCATATAATCAAAGCCCCAAACATCAAATGGTTCAATAACAAGTGAATGATTCATAGGCATTTCTTGACGTCTACTAATATTACCAATTCTTTGACATTCGTCACAAGACAAGACAAACTTACGGGCATCCTTGAAGAGAGTAGGCTAATAAAAACCGGATTGCAATACCTTATGTGCAGTTCTATCTCCACCATGGTGTCCTCCATAAGCCTCGGAGTGACACTTGCGTAGGATCTGTTCCTGTTCATGCTCAGGTACACAACGTCTAATAACACCATCTACTCCTTTTTTATAAAGATGTGGGTCATCCCAAAAGTAATGTCTCAAATCATAGAAAAACTTTTTCTTTTGCTGGTATGTGAAACTAGGTGGTATAAATTTAGCAACAATATAATTAGCATAATCAGCATACCATGGAGCAGTACGAGAAGCATTTATGACATTTAATTGTTCATCCAGAAAGCTATCATCAATAGGTAGTGGGTCATCAAGAACATTTTCTAACCTAGACAAGTTGTCTGCAACGGGGTTCTCAGCTCCCTTTCTATCAACAATATGTAAATCAAATTCTTGTAGCAAGAGAACCCATCTAATAAGTCTAGGTTTAGCATCTTTCTTTTCCATAAGATATTTAATAGCAACATGATCAGTGTGAATAGTTACTTTAGAGTCAACAATATAAGGTCTGAACTTATCACACGCAAATACAACTGCTAAGAATTCTTTTTCAGTAGTAGCATAATTTCTTTGAGCATTGTCTAGAGTTTTGCTAGCATATTGGATAACATTTAATTTCTTATCAACTCTTTGCCCTAGAATAGCACCTACAACATAATCACTAGCATCACACATAATTTCAAAAGGTAAATTCTAATCAGGTGGCTGAACAATAGGTGCAGAAATCAATGCCTTCTTAAGTATTTCAAATGCTTCTACACAATCATCATCAAAGACAAATGGTATATATTTTTGTAATAAATTAGTCAGAGGCCGAGAAATTAGAGAAGTCCTTAATGAACCTCCTATAAAAACCGGCGTGACCAAGGAAACTTCTTATACCTTTGATGTCCTTGGGACATGGCATCTTTTAAATAGCATCAACCTTGGCTTTATCAACTTCAATACCTCTTTCAGAAACTTTATGCCCCAAGACGATACCTTCATTAACCATAAAGTGTCACTTTTCCCAATTCAAGACAAGATTAGTTTCTTCACATCTCTGCAAAACTCGATCAAGGTTGCTCAAGCAATCATCAAAAGAGGATCCATAGACGGAGAAATCGTCCATGAAAACCTCACAAATCTTTTCACAAAAGTCAGAGAATATAGCCATCATGCATCTTTGAAAGGTAGCAGGTGCATTACATAAACCAAAAGGCATACGTCTATAAGCAAAAGTACCGAAAGGGCAAGTAAAAGTGGTCTTTGATTGATCTCGGCTGACATAGGTATTTGAGAGAAACCAGAATAACCATCTAGAAAGCAAAAGTGTGTATGTTTGGATAATCTTTCTAGCATTTGATCGATAAAAGGCAACGGGTAATGATCTTTTTTAGTAGCTTTATTTAATTTGCGGAAATCAATTACCATCCTATAACCTGTAATAATTCTTTGCGGAATCAATTCATCTTTATCATTAGGAACGACGGTAATACCTCCCTTCTTAGGGACACAATGGACATGACTTACCCACTGACTATCAGCAACGGGATAAATTATACCTGCCTCAAGGAGCTTTAGTATTTCCTTTCTTACCACTTCTTTCATCTTAGGATTCAGCCATCGTTGGTGATCACGAACTGGTTTGGCATCTTTCACCAAATTTATTTTGTGTTGACATAGAGTGGGACTAATGCCCTTAAGATCATCAAGAGTATATCCAATAGCAGCAGAGTGCTTCTTCAGAGTTTTCAATAATCTCTCTTCTTCATGCTCTGAAAGGTTAGCACTAATAATAACAGGATATATCTTTTTCTCATTAAGATAAGCATATTTAAGAGTATTGGAACGCCCGGATAATCATGCTACAGTAATCCCACGCTAATCATGCCATGTCACTTTGGTTACTGTTGTTAACCGTACGATGATTCAAAACCGTTTCATAATTTAAATTCAATTAATGTCAACAATAAAAGTTTTTCAAAATTTAAAACAAAATGTTCGGGAGGTGCCATATTTTGCATAAGTAAATATGGTGTAATAAACACATTTTTATAAAATGCCTAGATAATTTAAGATGATTTAAAGCAGAAAAGAAAATAAATAAAAAGAAAAGAAAATACAAAAGAGAAAACAAAAAAAGGAAAAAGGAAAAGAAACAACCCCCTCCCCCTGGCCAACTGGGCCAAGGCCCAGCCGGCCGACCCATCCGGCCCCCCACTCCCTCCATAACCCCAGGTCCCGTAACCCTAACCCCACCCCCACACTCTCCCACTTCCCCGCCCCCACTCGCTCCCTTTTCCCCTCCCTCGATCTGGATCGAGATCGGGGGAGGACTCGAAGCCGCCCGACGCCGCCCCGCTGTGGTCGCCGTCACCTCGCCGCCCGGAGCATCCTCGCCGGCCTGCCTCCTCTTCCTCGTCCTCGCCGGCCTGCTACCTCTCCGACGCCGTCGTCCCCGTCTCTCCCTCGCGCCCCACTGCCTTGTCCCCACGACCGCCGGTGAGGCCCCGGCCTCTCCTCCTCTCTCCCCCTCCCGCGTCAGCTCCTCGCGCAGTCGTGCACGCGCGCGCCGGCGCGGCCACAACCACGCTCGTCGCCGCACCGTCCCGCTGCTCCCTCGTCCCGTCCGCGCTCACCGCGCGTTGCCGTCGCTGCGGGCGGCGCACCCCCCTCCCCCGGCTCCCCCTGCGACCACGCGCGCCCGCCGTGGCCGCGCTCGGCCACCGCACTCCGCCCTGCCTCGTCGGGTCTCTCCCCCTCGCCCAGGCTCGTCGTCGCCCGCGCTGACGTCATGCTGATGCATTCATTAAATTTTGAATTAAATTAATTTACTAAATTTTAAAAATGATTTAAATCTTTAAAATTTAATATAAAATAAACCGTAGCTCGGATGGAAAACTTTGTACATGAAAGTTGCTCAGAACGACGAGACGAATCCGAATACGTAGTCCGTTTGTCAGCCACACGTTCCTAGCATAGCGAACATGGAACTTTCCCCCTCCGGTCCGTCTGTCCGAAAACGCGAAACATCGGGAATACTTTCCCGGATGTTCCCCCCCTTCGCCGGTACCACCTACTACCGTGTTAGGGCACACCTAGCACCGCTCATTGTCATGTCACGCATCGTCATGCTTATGTTTGCATTGTATTTACTGTTTCTCCCCCCTCTTCTCTCTGGTAGACTACGAGACCGACGCTGCTGCTGCCCAGTTCGACTACGGAGTTGACGACCCCTCCTACTTGCCAGAGCAACCAGGCAAGCCCCCCCCCCTTGATCACCAGATATCGCCTATTCTTCTCTATACTGCTTGCATTAGAGTAGTGTAGCATGTTACTGCTTTCCGTTAATCCTATCCTGATGCATAGCCTGTCCTTGCTACTACTGTTGTTACCTTTACCTGCAATCCTAAATGCTTAGTATAGGATGCTAGTTTTCCATCAATGGCCCTACATTCTTGTCGGTCTGCTGTGCTATACTATCGGGCCGTGATCACTTGGGCGGTGATCACGGGTATATACTTATATACTATATACATGACACATGTGGTGACTAAAGTCGGGTCGGCTCGTAGGAGTACCCGCAAGTGGATCTTTGTGGCGGAGCGACAGGGCAGGTTGAAACCACCTAGGAGAGAGGTGGGCCTGGCCCTGGTCGGCGTTTGCGGATACTTAACACGCTTAACGAGATCTTGGTATTTGATCTGAGTCTGGCCATTTGGTTTATACGCACTAACCAGCTACGCGGGAACAGTTATGGGCACTCGACGTCGTGGTATCAGCCGAAGCTCTTCTTGACGTCAGCGACGGAGCGGCGCGCGCCGGATTGGACTGGAACGCCTGCTAGGCTAGGTCTGCTTCCGGCCGCCCTCGCAACCTGCAGGTGTGCAATGGGCGATGGGCCCAGACCCCTGCGCGCATAGGATTTAGACCGGCGTGCTGACCTCTCTGTTGTGCCTAGGTGGGGCTGCGACGTGTTGATCTTACGAGGCCGGGCATGACCCAGAAAAGTGTGACCGGCCAAATGGGATCGAGTGTGTTGGGTTATGTGGTGCACCCCTGCAGGGAAGTTTATCTATTCGAATAGCCGTGTCCCTCGGTAAAAGGACGACCCGGAGTTGTACCTTGACCTTATGACAACTAGAACTGGATACTTAATTAAACACACCCTTCCAAGTGCCAGATATAACCCGATGATCGCTCTCTAACAGGGCGACAAGGAGGGGATCGCCGGGTAGGATTATGCTATGCGATGCTACTTGGAGGACTCCAATCTACTCTCTTCTACATGCTGCAAGATGGAGGCTGCCAGAAGCGTAGTCTTTGACAGGACTAGCTACCCCCCTCTTATTCTGGCATTCTGCAGTTCAGTCCACCGATATGGCCCTTTACACATATACCCATGCATATGTAGTGTAGCTCCTTGCTTGCGAGTACTTTGGATGAGTACTCACGGTTGCTTCTCTCCCTCTTTTCCCCTTTCCTTTCTACCTAGTTGTCGCAACCAGATGCTGGAGTCCAGGAGCCAGACGCCACCGTCGACGACGACTCCTACGGCACTGGAGGTGCCTACTACTACGTGCAGCCCGCTGACGACGACGAGGAGTAGTTAGGAGGATCCCAGGCAGGAGGCCTGCGCCTCGTTCGATCTGTATCCCAGTTTGTGTTAGCCTTCTTAAGGCAAACTTGTTTAACTTATGTCTGTACTCAGGATATTGTTGCTTCCGCTGACTCGTCTATGATCGAGCACTTGTATTCGAGCCCTCGAGGCACCTGGCTTGTATTATGATGCTTGTATGACTTATTTATGTTTTAGAGTTGTGTTGTGATATCTTCCCGTGAGTCCTTGATCTTGATCGTACACATTTACGTGCATGATTAGTGTACGGTCAAATCGGGGGCGTCACAAAGTTGGTATCAGAGCCGACTGCCTGTAGGAATCCCCCTTCCCACACTCCTTGGCCGAAGTCGAGTCTAGACATTACAAAACTTTTACTAACATGGCTGTGTGTCTTACGGGCCCACGTCGCCATTGGGTGGTACTAGGATCTTTTACTCCTCGACCTTTACTCTGGGACTCTGAACTCTCTTCTACTCGGGTTAAACGAATTTACTAACTCTAACACTAGGATCCCGTGACCGCATTCACCCCAAAGTTGGATAAGCCATAGTTATTTCTTAGAATAGTATTTTGAAAAATTCACGCACTGTCATTTGACTCCTTTGAAATATCTTTGCTTTCAGATGGAACCCACGAGGCAGGTCGTGCGCCACATGACGGCCATTGGTGCCTCGGGATCACCTACTGTGCTAGCTGAGATGATGACCTATCTGGGTTATCGCTGGCACCCTGAGTACACCGTCTACGAGGAGTACCAGGACTTTAACCAGGAGCAGTACCGTGCCATCGTCCACCTCTACTCGCTAGAGTATGACTCCACTACTGTGCTGCACACCGCTCATGGTGTTGGAGTGACCATCGATATGGCTGTCCACGATGCTGCTTATGCTGCTCTGACACGTCTTCGTGGAGAGTATCGGGAGTTGGACACCTCCCCTTTCAGGCACATTGCTATCGCATCTGATGTTGGTGCGGAGGGATACTATACTGCTGCCTACTCCACTGTCACCCGAGAGCCCTTCTACCATCAGAACCTGGTTCTGCATGCTGATGGGCTGGATCAAGCTAACCGAGCTCTTCGCCACGAGTTGTACACCACCCGTCAGCACCTTTACCGTGCTCTGACGCTGTTGGACCACTTTGTCCGATCTAGGGAGCTGCCCCGTTCTGCGATCAACCCAGCCAGGACTGTGATGCCCCAGGGTGTCGGCTGGCCAGATGTGGGAGGCCACTCTCCCGCACTTGGACCTCTTCTACCACCTGAGCGTCAGGTTCTGCACCAGAGTATTCGCGGACCCCAGGTTGCTGACGTGGAGTTCCCGATTCGACACTACCAGCTTTCAGGCTACACCTACCTCCACAGTACCTCTTGGGACTGATGTAGGCTTGCTTATTAGTGTTAGATGCATTCGCCGCGAGCCTGTGTGCCGCCTATGTTGTTTTAGTCTATGTACTGAACTCTGTGTACTAAACTCTATGCATGACCCCTTTTGTAAGTTATGCCGACTACTATGTAGTAGCTATCGTGCTCCTTTCATTATGCATGTTTCATCATGAATGATTCTTGTCTTTGCAAATTTCTCAATGCTGAACCCCTGTTATATATTAGCAGGATGGTTAGACCAGGTGGTCGTGGTAGTGGTGGCAATGCCCCACCACCACCTGAGTACATGGCTGGTATGATCCAACAGTTCGAACTGAACCGCCAATTCATGGAAAATATGATGGCTCAGTTTCCTCGCCCCAATATGGACTAGCAACCAACCCCAGTAACTCTGCAGGATTTCATGCGCCTCAATCCAACTGTGTACCGCAGCTCAACTCAGCCTTTGGATGCTGATGACTGGCTCCATGACATCACCTATGAGATGGAGTCTGCCAATGTAGCCCCTGCCAGCTATGTCACCTTTGCTTCCTTCTTCCTGAAGGGACCCGCAGCTCAATGGTGGGACAGCCACAGGCGTACTCTGCCAGCTGGAACAATCATCACCTGGCCAGACTTCCAAGCTACTTTTCGTGCCCGCTTCATTCCTCAGGGAGTCATGGACCGGAAGAAGCGTGAGTTCCGCAACCTCACCCAAGGCAACAAAACCGTTGAAGCTTATCAGCGGGAGTTTCTGGACTTGTCTCGCTATGCTGAAGAGGACATTGCAACTGATGCACGCAGACAGGAGAAGTTCCGTGATGGCCTTCAAGCTGACATCAAGCTCGCACTTCTAGTGCATGACTTTGCTGATTTCGCCACCCTGGTGAACAAGGCCATCAATGTCGAAACTGGTCTGCAGGAATACCAGAGCTCTCACAGGCGCAACCGTGACACGGGCTCATCTTCGGGCCCGCCCTCACAGAAGCGTAAGATATGGATCCCGAACAGCATGTACCGTCCAAATGCATCTGCCCCAAGGCAGACCTATGCTGCACCTCGTCTGCCTCCACCACCATCTAGGCAGTCAAGACTTCCAGCTCCACCATCCCAAGCTCCTGTTCCCACTCCCAATAATGGCTTGTGCTTCAGCTGTGGTCAACCAGGACACCGTGCTAGAGAATGCAACCAGAACCAGAATCAACTGGCCCTTCCAGCAACTGGCCATGGAAGCAACCAGCCCCGCAGCAACAAGGCCAAGTCTTATGGTCGGGTTCATGCCAACCACGTTGATCTCAACGAAGCTCAAGACCAGCCTGCTACTGTGATGGGTACACTCCTCGTAAATTCAGTACCAGCATCCGTTTTATTTGATACAGGTGCATCACATTCATTCATGTCAGAAGATTTTGCATTCATGCATGGCATTAAAAGCGAAGACATGAATGCTTCACTATTAGTAACACCCCTGTGGGCCAATGTCGAACCTCCATGATTTGCAACGACGCCCCCATTGAAATCGAAGGACTGGAATTTCTTGTCTCTCCCATCGTACTGAAGTCCTGTAGCATTGATCTCATTCTGGGAATGAATTGGTTAAAAGCGCATACTGCTTCAATTGTTTGCACCACTAAGACCGTCCATCTGCTACACCCTTCAGATGAAATAGTTACTTACCAAGCTCATCTGGTGCAAAATGCCGAGGCAAGGCTCTATGCATTGAATGCATTGAACGCTGCACCACTCGAGGGCATTGAAAACATTCCCGTCATGCGTGAATTCCTCGACGTCTTCCCTGAAGAACTTCCAGGGATTCCCCCTGCTAGAGCTGTCGAATTCATCATCGACTTGAAACCAGGCACCACTCCTATAGCCAAGCGACCCTACAAGATGCTGCCGCATGAACTCCTTGAGCTTAAGGAGGAAATCGACAAATCTCTTCGCAAAGGATTTATTCGCCCAAGTTGCTCTCCTTGGGGAGCACCTTCTCTCTTTGTCAAGAAGAAGGATGGGACAAACCGATTAGTTCAAGACTACTGACCTATAAACCAAGCTACCATTCAGAATAAATACCCTCTTCCTCGGATCAATGATCTATATGATCAACTGGCGGGTTCATCAGTGTTCTCTAAGCTCAACTTGAGGTTGGGTTACCACCAGATCCGTGTTCGCGAAGAGGATATCCCAAAGACCGCCTTCGTGACTCGATATGGTTCATACGAGTACACCGTCATGTCTTTCGGTTTAACCAATGCTCCAGCCGCCTTCTCTCGTCTGATGAACTATATATTCATGGATTACCTCGACAAGTTCGTCGTGGTTTATCTGGATGATATCCTGGTATTTTCCAAGAACGAAGAAGAACATGCTGAACATCTTTGTCTTGTGCTGGAAAAGCTACGAGAGCATCAACTATATGCCAAGTTCTCCAAATGTGAATTCTGGCTACCCGAAGTAACCTATCTTGGGCATGTCATCTCTAAGGATGGTATTGCCGTCAACCCTGAACGAGTCCAGGCTATCCTTGATTGGACTCCTCCCAAGAACGTTAAGCAAGTCAGAAGTTTTCTCGGTCTCGCCAGCTATTGCCGTTGATTCGTCGAGAACTTCTCCAAGATCGCTAGGCCTCTGACTAACCTGTTGCATAAGGGCGTCAAGTTCCAATGGACAGACAAATGTCAGGAAAGTTTCCAGGCACTCAAAGACAAGTTGACTTCTGCCCCAGTTCTAGCTCCACCTGATACTAAGAAGGACTTCGTCATTTACTGCGACGCTTCCCGTCAAGGATTAGGCTGTGTCCTAATGCAAGACCGCAAAGTGATTGCTTATGCCTCTCGGCAATTGCGCCCTCACGAAGAGAACTACCCAGTTCACGACCTCGAACTTGCTGTTGTCATTCATGCGCTGAAGCAGTGGCGACATTACCTTCTCGGTAATCGTTGCGAGATCTTCACTGACCACCAAAGTCTGAAGTATCTGTTTACTCAGCCAGACCTGAACCTTCGTCAGCAGAGATGGATGGAGCTTGTTGCAGACTTTGACTTGGGTATTTCCTATACGCCAGGCAAGGCTAATGTAATGGCTGATGCCTTGAGCCGCAAGTCTTACTGCAACCACCTCCAGGTTCACAAAGTTCAACCCTCGCTTGTTGAAGAATTCAGAAAGCTGAACCTCCATATTGTTCCTCCGGGTGCACTCGCTCCCCCTCCTAAGGAGTTTGGCAAGATGAACCTCCACGTTGTTACCCAAGGTTCCTTCAATACCCTAGTTGCTAAACCAGATCTCGTGGACAGCATCAAAAGGCTACAGAAGTATGACTCTCAAGCCCATAAGATTAAGCGCTACCTCGCTGAAGGAAAGCCCTCATTCTTCACTATTGCTGAAGATGGCACTTTGTACTTCAAGGGCCGCCTAGTGGTGCCATGCGTAGAGAAAAACCTGGATATGACTCAGGAGGTTATGAAAGAAGCTCATGATACGCCTCTGTCTATTCATCCCGGTAGCACCAAGATGTACCAAGACATTCGTCAGAGATTCTGGTGGTCTAATATGAAGCAAGACATTGCTCGTTATGTTGCTGAGTGTGACGTTTGTCGTCGTATCAAAGCAGAACATCAAAGGCCTGCTGGAACTCTGCAACCTATCTCTATTCCTGAATGGAAATGGGACCATGTTGAGATGGACTTCGTCACTGGATTTCCCAAATCACAGAAAGGTAATGATGCTATTCTTGTCGTCATTGACCGGCTTTCCAAAGTTGCACATTTCCTGGCGGTCAAAGAAACGATCACTGCTAGTCAGCTGGCAACGCTCTATATGTCCAGGATTGTTTCACTCCACGGTATTCCATTGGTTATCAGCTCAGACCGTGGCAGCTTATTCACTTCAAGATTCTGGGCAAGTTTCCAAGAAGCTATGGGAACTCATCTGTCATTCGGTAGTGTGTTTCATCCTCAGTCGCAAGGGCAAGTTGAACGCGTCAACCAAGTTCTCGAAGACATGCTTCGAGCTTGTGTTATTTCTTTTGGCAAGAAATGGGAGGAATCTCTGCCGTATGCCGAGTTCTCCTATAATAATAGCTATCAAGCTAGTCTGAAGATGGCCCCCCTTCGAAGTGTTATATGGACGAAAGTGTCGAACCCCTTTGAACTGGTCAGAAACCGGGGAACGTCCACTCTTTGGTCCGGATATTATCCAACATGCCGAAGAACAAGTCTGCATTATTCGTGAGAATCTCAAGACTGCTCAGTCACGTCAGAAGAGTCAGTATGACCGTCATCATAAAGACATGGTCTATCAACCTGGCGAAAAGGCTTATCTTCGAGTCACACCAATGAAGGGTGCTCACCGCTTTGGAATCAAGGGCAAACTAGCTCCTCGATATATTGGCCCATTCACTATTCTCGAAAGGCGTGGAAAAGTGGCATACCAACTGGAGCTTCCGCCGAACCTTTCTCAGGTTCACGATGTGTTCCATGTGTCACAGCTTCGCCGTTGCTTCAAGGACCCAATCCGAGCAGTGGATCATGAAGTGCTCGAAATGCAGCAGGACCTCTCCTATAAGGAGCATCCGGTCCGCATTCTCGACCAAGCTGAACGCCGCACACGTTAGAAGGCGACCAAGTTCCTCAAAGTCCAGTGGTCGCACCATTCTGAAGATGAAGCCACTTGGGAACGCGAGGATCGTCTTCGCGATGAATACCCCGCACTGTTTCCTTCTACCTCCTAAATCTCGGGACGAGATTTCTTGTAGTGGAGGAGATTTGTAACGCCCGGATAATCATGCTACAGTAATCCCATGCTAATCACGCCACGTCACTTTGGTTACTGTTGTTAACCGTATGATGATTCAAAACCGTTTCATAATTTAAATTCAATTAATGTCAACAATAAAACTTTTTCAAAATTTAAAACAAATGTTCGGGAGGTGCCATATTTTGCATAAGTAAATATGGTGTAATAAACACATTTTTATAAAATGCCTAGATAATTTAAGATGATTTAAAGCAGAAAAGAAAATAAATAAAAAGAAAAGAAAATACAAAAGAGAAAACAAAAAAAAGGAAAAAGGAAAAGAAACAACCCCCCTCCCCCTGGCCAACTGGGCCAAGGCCCAGCCGGCCGACCCATCCGGCCCCCCCACTCCCTCCATAACCCCTGGTCCCATAACCCTAACCCCCACACTCTTCCACTTCCCCGCCCCCACTCGCTCGCTTTTCCCCTCCCCCGATCTGGATCGAGATCGGGGCGAGGACTCGAAGCCGCCCGACGCCGCCCCGCTGTGGTCGTCGTCACCTCGCCGCCCGGAGCATCCTCGCCGGCCTGCCTCCTCTTCCTCGTCCTCGCCGGCCTGCTACCTTTCCGACGCCGTCGTCCCTGTCTCTCCCTCGCGCCCCACTGCCTTGTCCCCACGACCGCCGGTGAGGCCCCGGCCTCTCCTCCTCCCCCCCTGCCCGCGTCAGCTCCTCGCGTAGTCGTGCACGCGCGCGCCGGCGCGGCCACAACCACGCTCGTCGCCGCACCGTCCCACTGCTCCCTCGTCCCGTCCGCGCTCACCGCGCGGTGCCGTCGCTGCGGGCGGCGCACCCTCCTCCCCCGGCTCCCCCTGCGACCACACGCGCCCGCCGTGGCCGCGCTCGGCCGCCGCACTCCGCCCTGCCTCGTCGGGTCTCTCCCCCTCGCCCAGGCTCGTCGTCGCCCGCGCTCCTGGGATTGCTGGCCGCACCCAGTGCCCCGTCGTGCTCACCGCCCTGGCCTCGCCCTACCCTGCTCCGGCTCCGCTCGGAGCTCCCTTTCGCTCCGGCCACTGGCGGTCGGCCTCGCCGCCGCCGTGGCCCCCTCGCTGGCTGCCGTGCCACTTCGGCGCCCGGCTAACGCCGACGCCGTTCCCCCTGTTGGCCTAGGCGGGCGCCCGTCGCCCGCACGCCCGATCCACTGTGGCCCCTGGGGCCTATGACAGATGGGCCCTACGCCCAGAGAACGTTAAAAAAAGGTTTAATTTTTTTTAAATAAATAAAAATAAATAAATAAATAATAAAGATAATTAATTAACTTAATTAATCCTGTTAATATTAACTAATTAAGATTAATTAACCTAATAACTAATTAACCTAATCAACTACTGTTAATTAGCTAACGGTCCCACCTGTGAGGTTGACCAGGTCAACGGTCAACTGCTGACGTCATGCTGATGCATTAAATAAATTTCGAATTAAATTAATTTATTAAATTTTAAAAATGATTTAAATCTTTAAAATTTAATATAAAATAAACCGTAGCTCGGATGGGAAAACTTTGTACATGAAAGTTGCTCAGAACGACGAGACGCCACTTTTTTTTATTTTTATAAATATCTTTATTTAGTTAATAAAATAACTAGGTAACGAAGTTATTTTATTAACTTTTTTAATTTAACCAACTAAACCCATTCTTAATTTTTAATTATTTCAATGAGATAAATTTTGGAAAAATTAAGAATTTCAGTATTTTTTCTTATTCTTTTTATATATTCTTTCAGAAAGAGAGAATCCGAATACGTAGTCCGTTTGTCAGCCACACGTTCCTAGCATAGCGAACATGGAACTTTCCCCCTCCGGTCCGTCTGTCCGAAAACGCGAAACATCGGGAATTCTTTCCCGGATGTTCCCCCCCTTCGCCGGTACCACCTACTACCGCGTTCGGGCACACCTAGCACCGCTCATTGTCATGTCACGCATCGTCATGCTTATGTTTGCATTGTATTTACAGTTTCTTCCCCCCTCTTCTCTCCGGTAGACTACGAGACCGACGCTGCTGCCCAGTTCGACTACGGAGTTGATGACCCCTCCTACTTGCCAGAGCAACCAGGCAAGCCCCCCCCTTGATCACCAGATATCGCCTATTCTTCTCTATACTGCTTGCATTAGAGTAGTGTAGCATGTTACTGCTTTCCGTTAATCCTATCCTGATGCATAGCCTGTCCTTGCTACTACTGTTGTTACCTTTACCTGCAATCCTACATGCTTAGTATAGGATGCTAGTTTTCCATCAGTGGCCCTACATTCTTGTCCGTCTACTGTGCTATACTATCGGGCCGTGATCACTTGGGCGGTGATCACGGGTATATACTTATATACTATATACATGACACATGTGGTGACTAAAGTCGGGTCGGCTCGTAGGAGTACCCGCAAGTGGATCTTTGTGGCGGAGCGACAGGGCAGGTTGAAACCACCTAGGAGAGAGGTGGGCCTGGCCTTGGTCGGCGTTCGCGGATACTTAACACGCTTAACGAGATCTTGGTATTTGATCTGAGTCTGGCCATTTGGTCTATACGCACTAACCAGCTACGCGGGAACAGTTATGGGCACTCGACGTCGTGGTATCAGCCGAAGCTCTTCTTGACGTCAGCGACGGAGCGGCGTGCGCCGGATTGGACTGGAACGCCTGCTAGGCTAGGTCTGCTTCCGGCCGCCCTCGCAACGTGCAGGTGTGCAATGGGCGATGGGCCCAGACCCCTGCGCGCATAGGATTGAGACCGGCATGCTGACCTCTCTGTTGTGCCTAGGTGGGGCTACGATGTGTTGATCTTACGAGGCCGGGCATGACCCAGAAAAGTGTGACCGGCCAAATGGGATCGAGCGTGTTGGGTTATGTGGTGCACCCCTGCAGGGAAGTTTATCTATTCGAATAGCCGTGTCCCTCTGTAAAAGGACGACCCGGAGTTGTACCTTGACCTTATGACAACTAGAACTGGATACTTAATAAAACACACCCTTCCAAGTGCCAGATATAACCCGGTGATCGCTCTCTAAAGGGCGACGAGGAGGGGATCGCCGGGTAGGATTATGTTATGCGATGCTACTTGGAGGACTCCAATCTACTCTCTTCTACATGCTGCAAGATGGAGGCTGCCAGAAGCGTAGTCTTCGACAGGACTAGCTACCCCCTCTTATTCTGGCATTCTGCAGTTCAGTCCACCGATATGGCCCTTTACACGTATACCCATGCATATGTAGTGTAGCTCCTTGCTTGCGAGTACTTTGGATGAGTACTCACGGTTGCTTCTCTCCCTCTTTTCCCCTTTCCTTTCTACCTGGTTGTCGCAACCAGATGCTGGAGTCCAGGAGCCAGACGCCACCGTCGACGACGACTCCTACGACACTGGAGGTGCCTACTACTACGTGCAGCCCGCTGACGACGACGAGGAGTAGTTAGGAGGATCCCAGGCAGGAGGCCTGCGCCTCGTTCGATCTGTATCCCAGTTTGTGTTAGCCTTCTTAACGCAAACTTGTTTAACTTATGTCTGTACTCGGATATTGTTGCTTCCGCTGACTCGTCTATGATCGAGCACTTGTATTCGAGCCCTCGAGGCCCCTGGCTTGTATTATGATGCTTGTATGACTTATTTATGTTTTAGAGTTGTGTTGTGATATCTTCCCGTGAGTCCCTGATCTTGATCGTACACATTTGCGTGCATGATTAGTGTACTGTCAAATCGGGGGCGTCACAAGTATCAGGCAACGGTTTAAGCTCAAACATGGGATCACCCTTGGGTGGAGGAGGATCCCCTAGGATTTCAACAGGCAAATTGTGTTTCAGGATAGGTTCCTATTTAAAGAATGCTTCATCTATTTCCCTTCTTTCATTCATAAACATATCATTTTCATGGTCTAGCAAATATTGTTCTAAAGGATCATTAGGAGGTACGGTAATAGAAGCAAGACCAATAATTTCATCCTTACTAGGCAATTCCTCTTCACGGTGTTGTCTACGAAATTTAGAGAAATTAAACTAATGAGACATATCGCCCAAACCAATAGTAACAACATCCTTTTTGTAGTCTATCTTAGCATTAACAGTGTTCAAGAAGGGTCTACCAAATATAATGGGACAAAAGCTATCTTGTGGGGAACCAAGAACAAGAAAATCAGCAGGATATTTAGTTTTCCCACACAAGACTTCAACATCCCTAACAATTCCAATGGGTGATATTGTATCTCTATTAGCAAGTTTGATGGTGACATCAATTTCTTCTAACTCAGTAGGTGCAATATCATGCATAATTTCTTTGTATAAGTCATGAGGTATAGCACTAGCACTGGCACCCATATCGCATAAGCCATGATAACAATGATCTCCTATTTTAACAGAAATAACAGGCATGCCTACCACAGGTCTATGTTTATCTTTAGCACAAGGTTTGGCAATTCTAGCAGTTTCATCACAGAAATAAATAACATGCCCATCAATATTATCAGCCAAGAGATCTTTCACAATAGCAACATTAGGTTCAACTTTGATTTGCTCAGGAGGTGTATAAGTTCTAATATTGCTTTTACGAACCACAGTTGAAGCTTTAGCATGATCCTTTATCCTAACAGGGAAGGGTGGTTTCTCAACATAAGAAGTAGGAACAATAGGATCATTATAAGTGATAGTATTTTCTTCAACTTTAATAGGTGCAGCTACTTTTACTTCTATGGGAGGATGATATTTAAACCACTTCTCCTTAGGGAGATCAATATGAGCAGCAAAGGATTCACAAAAGGAAGCTACTATCTCAGAGTCAAGTCCATATTTAGTGCTAAATTTACGGAAAACATCGGTATCCATAAAAGATTTAACACAATCATACTTAGGTGTCATACTTGACTCCTTACCTTTGTTGAGATCCCAATATTCAGAGTTGCGTTTAATTCTATCCAATAAATCCCATTTGAATTCAATCGTCTTTATAGTAAAAGAGCCAGCACAAGAAGTATCGAGCATGGTGCGATTGTTATCAGAAAGCCGAGCATAAAAATTTTGAATAATTATTTCTCTTGGGAGCTCATGATTGGGGCATGAATATAACATTGATTTAAGCCTCCCCGAAGCTTGAGCGATGCTTTCTCCTTCGCGAGGCCAAAAATTATATATATAATTGTGATCACGATGAACAAGATGCATGGGATAATTTCTTTGATGAAATTCCAATTTCAATCGTTTGTAGTTCCATGATCCCGTATCATCACATAGCCTATACCATGTCAATGCATCTCCCTTCAAAGATAAAGGGAAGACCTTCTTCTTAATAAAATCAACGGGTATACCTGCAAGCTTAAATAATCCACAAACCTCATCCACATAGATTAGGTGCTCATCAGGATGCTTTGTTCCATCTCCTGCAAAAGGATTAGCTAGCAGTTTTTCTAACATACCCGAAGGAATCTCAAAGTGGACATTTTCATCTTCAGTAGGTTCAGTAGGTTGAGGAGCAACTCTTTGCTCTACTGGTCGGGGTGAAGATACCCCGAACAAGCCCCTCAGAGGATTACTTTCCATAGTAACGAGTGACAGTAAATTTCAGCACACTATATAAATTTTTTCCTTACCAAATTCCACCTACCAAAGGCGCGCCCTACTCCCCGGCAACGGTGCCAGAAAAGAGTCTTGATGACCCACAAGTATAGGGGATCTATCGTAGTCCTTACGATAAGTAAGAGTGTCGAACCCAACGAGGAGCAGAAGGAAATGATAAGCGGTTTTCAGCAAGGTATTCTCTGCAAGCACTGAAATTATAGGTAACAGATAGTTTTGTGATAAGATAATTTGTAACGAGCAACAAGTAACAAAAGTAAATAAAGTGCAGCAAGGTGGCCCAATCCTTTTTGTAGCAAAGGACAAGCCTGGACAAACTCTTATATAGAGAAAAGTGCTCCCGAGGACACATGGGAATTATCGTCAAGCTAGTTTTCATCACGTTCATATGATTCGCGTTTGGTACTTTGATAATTTGATATGTGGGTGGACCGGTGCTTGGGTTCTGTCCGTACTTGGACAAGCATCCCACTTATGATTAACCTCTATTGCAAGCATCCGCAACTACAACAAAAGTATTAAGGTAAACCTAACCATAGCATGAAACATATGGATCCAAATCAGCCCCTTACGAAGCAACGCATAAACTAGGGTTTAAGCTTCTGTCACTCTAGCAACCCATCATCTACTTATTACTTCCCAATGCCTTCCTCTAGGCCCAAATAATGGTGAAGTGTTATGTAGTCGACGTTCACATAACACCACTAGAGGATAGACAACATACATCTCATCAAAATATCGAAGGAATACCAAATTCACATGACTACTAATAGCAAGACTTCTCCCATGTCCTCAGGAACATACGTAACTACTCACAAAGCATATTCATGTTCATAATCAGAGGAGTATTAATATGCATATAGGATCTGAACATATGATCTTCCACCAAATAAACCAACTAGCATCAACTACAAGGAGTAATCAACACTACTAGCAACCTACAGGTACCAATCCCAGACTATGAGACAAGAATTGGATACAAGAGATGAACTAGGGTTTGAGAGGAGATGGTGCTGGTGAAGATGTTGATGGAGATTGCCCTCTCTTGATGATTTCCCCCTCCCGGAGGGAAGTGTCCCCGGCAGAACAGCTCTGCCGGAGCCCTAGATTGGTTCTGCCAAGGTTCTGCCTCGTGGCGGCGGAGTCTCGTCCCGAAAGCTTGCTTATGATTTTTCTTCGGAAGAAAGACTTCATATAGTAGAAGATGGGCACCGGAGGGCCAACAGGGGGCCCACGAGGCAAGGGGGCGCGCCCAGGGGGTAGGGCGCGCCCCCACCCTCGTGGACAGGTGGAGGCCCCCCTGACGTATTTCTTCCGCTCAATATTTTTTATTATTTCCAAAAATAACTTTCGTGGAGTTTCAGGACTTTTGGAGTTGTGCAAAATAGGTCTCTAATATTTGCTCCTTTTCCAGCCCAGAATTTCAGCTGCCGGCATTCTCCCTCCTTATGTAAACCTTGTAAAATAAGAGAGAATAGGCATAAGTATGGTGACATAATGTGTAATAACAGCCCATAATGCAATAAATATCGATATAAAAGCATGATGCAAAATGGACGTATCAAGCGGTCGATGTGTGGTGTAATAGTAGTAGATGCAGGCAGGAGTCGGTCTACTTGTCACGGACGTGATGCCTATATAGATGATCATGCCTAGATATTCTCATAATTATGCACTTTTCTATCAATTGCTCGACAGTAATTTGTTCACCCACCGTAATACTTATGCTATCTTGAGAGAAGCCACTAGTGAAACCTATGGCCCCCGGGTCTATCTTCCATCATATTAATCTTCCGTCAACTAGCTATTTCTTTCGCCGTTTATTTTGCAATCTTTACTTTTCAATCTTTATCATAAAAATACCAAAAATATTATCTTATCATCTCTACCAGATCTCACTTTTGCAAGTGGCCGTGAAGGGATTGACAACCCCTTTATCGCGTTGGTTGCAAGGTTCTTATTTGTTTGTGTAGGTACGAGGGACTTGCGTGTGGCCTCCTACTGGATTGATACCTTGGTTCTCAAAAACTGAGGGAAATACTTATGCTACTTTGCTGCATCACCCTTTCCCCTTCAAGGGAAAAACCAACGCATGCTCAAGAGGTAGCAGCCTCCCGCTTCCTTCCCTCCTCCCTCCTCTTTCCTCCCCCCAGTAAATAAGGAAGCGGGGAGGGGGGCGGCCTAGGAGGAACCCAAGTAGGATTCGGTCGTACTTGGGGCGCCTCCAGGCCTCTCCCCTCTCCCTCTCACCTATATATATATATATGTGGGGGGGCGCCCCTAGCACACACCAGACAATTGCCTAGCCGTGTGCGGCGCCCGCCTCCACCGTTTACACCCTCGGTCATATTTTCGTAGTGCTTAGGCGAAGCCCTGCGAGGAGCACATCACCGTCACCACGCTGTCGTGCTGACGGAACTCATCTACTACCTTGACATCTTGCTAGATCAAGAAGGCGAGGGACGTCACCTAGCTGAATGTGTGCGGAGGTGTCGTGCGTTCGGTACTTGATCGATTGAAGCGCGAAGAAGTTCGACTACATCAACTGTGTTGAGAAACGCTTCCGCTTACGGTCTACGAGGGTACGTAGACACACTCTCCCCCTCGTTGCTATGCATCTCCATGGATAGATCATTGCGTGTGCGTAGAAATTTTGTTGTTTTCCATGCAACGTTTCCCAACAGGTTGTAACATTAATACATCTGTTTTGCAGGTGAAATTTCTATCTCATCTACTTTGCAGGTGAAATTTCTATTAGAGATCACTCTGGAGCTTGTATGAATCTCTGTGATATAACTGTTTTGAATTCCTGCCACACTACCTCTCGAAAAAATTGTTTTGTTGGAAACATTATTATCAAAGTTCACTATGGTTGCATTGAAATATTCTTACTTGATATTTCTCTCTCAATGAAATCCATTATTCTCGAAGATATGAAATATCTCTCTGAGGTTTTATTCTAATATATGCAAGTTATCGGACAACAAATCTTTCAGAGGCTGCATACATTTAGGCAGAGGGGGGTATTTTATATTTGAGATTATTGATTGTTATTACTTTCTGCACGTTACTGGTTACAAACTTATCTATTCATCGATGATTATCTATTTTGTCAACAATCACTCAAAAAGGGGGAGATTGTTGGTGCAATTCTTTCCCCTTTTGTTTTGGAGATTGTTATCAGAAATAATGAGGGTGTTTGCTAGTGCACAGAGAGACAAATAGTCCATGGAGTGTCGATAAGATTGCTATAATCTTCTGAGAAGTTTGCTATAAACTTCAGAAAATTCTTCTGTGAAGCAGAGAAGATTAATAGATTTTGAGGAGTTCAATATCGTGAAGATTGCATGTCAGAGATGGCCCATAAAAGCAATTCGTACGTAAGGTGTTTGAGAAGAAATGGCTCCAGTAGAGAAGAATGAAGACAAAGTGAAGACGTAGCATTTGTTTCGTCATCTCATTTTCTTCCTTGAGTCATAGGACCACCATACTATTATGAGGGGTATAAGTATTTCGAGACTTTTGTTTGTTGTGGTGCTTAACTGTAACCTATCCTATAAGGGTTGAGAGAAATCTCTTCTTGCTTCGAAACATTTACTCGCCAGCTAGGAACGATGTTCTTTTGAGCTGCGAGAGAAATGCTTCAGTAGAGGAGTCAGCTTTACTTGTTCCTCAAGTAAAGTTGCCGGGTGTGTTTGAAATCCGATCGTTGAAAATGTGTCGGTTGGCCATTGGTTGAACCGCGTGTCCTTATTGGTCATTTCCCATTTGGGATGCTGTGGCTATAAATTGTCACCCCATACCAATGTTGTTTGTTGGCTGCTCCGCTTGAGATTTTGAGAAGATTGACTAAGCACCCTGTGTGAAAGATTTGAGTTAAATCCATTGAGAGAAAACCAAGAATCGAAACTTAGAGAGTGGTTGAGCATCATAGTAGATCTGAGTTGAGAGTTCTTGTACCTATTACTCTTGATAGCTGCAACTCTCTAGATGGTTAGGCGTCTACTCGCGTAGAGAAGAGTAATTGTCATCACCGAGTCAAAGTCTTCAGCAACCAAGAGTCATTGTGGTTGTCGAAGCAAGTCTATTAACTGTTTGGAGATCGCCAAGAAGAATCTACCACGAGTAAAATTAACTGAAGTTTGATCAACTTTACGTTGAGGAGAATAGGACGGTGAGGGGCTAGCTCGTGTGTTCATTCACAAGTCTCTCCAAGCAGACGTAGCTCTTTTGCAGAAGAGTGAACTACTACCAAATCATTTGTCGCCATCAAGCACCATTGGTTACTTCTTTGTTCGCATTCATCTTGTGCAATTCTCTCTCGACCAAGTAGTGTTTTCTGTGTTGTTCTTCAATTTAACTTCGCCTCATTATCCTTGGAGCAAATTTATCTGGTTTATGACAGTGTTATGTGGCATATTTGTGTTCTTTGTTGTCAAGGTTATTTGTCTGTATGTTCATCTGCTCATCTAAATCTACTTAGTTATCCAACTTAGTCTGTCAGATGAACATCTCTCAGTAATGTGTATGTTTATTTTCTATGTTGTGTGCACAATATCACCTATGCTGGCAATTTTGGTTTCATTCCTTGTGACCTTTATTATTCTCAAAGTTATATGCTACTATACCCGTAGGATTTTATCATCTCTTTTATGAAAGAGCTTCGTCCGAGGAGGGGAGGCCCCTCTGTCCCGTTCCCACGTCGCCCTCCTGCCGGCGGCTGGACCCACGGGATCGAGGACGGGCGCTCTATGCAGGACCTGGGCGCAGGCGCAGAGCGCACGGTGCTAGCCCCGGGCGCTGGCGCGGGCCGTGCCCGCCCCCAGGCGCCGGTGGTGTCCACGGGCTGCCGGGGCATGCCATCCTCGGGCGCCAGGCGCGGCCACGACGGCGAGGACGGCGACGGCCAGAGACGGTCCTGGAAGGACACCCTGCTGGGGCGGGGACGCGGAAAGGAGCACGTTGCGGCAGCCGTGGACCCGCCCCCCGAGCGCCATCGCAGCCGCACGTCCAGCTCCCGCCACCGTCAAGGGGCGCCCCGAGGGCGCCGCAGCAGCTCTGATCACCAAGGCAAGCACCACGGCAACGGCAATGGCAACGGCTACGCCCACGCGCTTCGCAACGCGGGAAGGGTGTGGGCGGCTCCAAGCGCCTTGAGCGCGGTCAGTCTTCAAGGACCGCTCCGCCCGCAGCAAACCCGCTCCTTGCTCCGCCGCGCCCGCCGCCTCCCCCCGCGGCGGCCGCGGAAGCGGACCCGATGGCCGAGTAGGAAGCTGGCAAAGAGCTCCCGCCCCCACCACGCCCGGACCCCAGGGCCGCCGCGGTGGACGCGGCAGCGGCAAAGAAGTTGGACAAGCCTCTCTCCTTCTCCGAGCGCGAGGAGGGCACCGAGGGTGACACAGACGTCATCGACATGGGCCCTGCCCTCTCCCTCGTCAGGCACACCCCGGCGATGGCGGACACTCACTCCCTACAGCTCGGCGTCGTGACCAGCAAAGTCTGCCACCTGCAGATCGGCGAAGAGGGCGTCGAGGACGCGACCAAGCAGCTCTTCTCCGAAACCCCGACCCGTGTAATTAGCCGGGCACCTCCCCGCTCCAAGACCCCGCTTCGCCCCAGGCCTGCGGCGATCCGCCACAGCGCACATCAAGCTAGCAACCCTTCCATGGTTCCCGTCAGCCAGCGCGCCACTCTCCGCATCGTTCATGGCCTCGGCATCCTCGGCCCGAAGGAAGCCATGACCGCGAAGGCAGCCGAGGCCCTCATCAAGCGTTTCAACGAGCCGCTGTCCGACACCGACATCCACGCCATCACCAGGCTTACCAACCTCGACCCGGCCGCGCTGCGGGTGGCGGCCGGCATGCAGGGCCCTGACGGAGAGGCCCCGGAGGCCATGCTTTCCCCATGTTAGTGCACTCATGCAGGGTCTAGTTCGTTGCAGTCCTTGTAGTAGGTGTAGAGGCGCTGCCGTGTGCCGGCGGATATTGGGGCCTATTGGTGGCCGCCGGCAGCCCCTGGACCGTGAGGAGGTGTACCCGTCTTTTCTTAATGAAATTCGTAGTCGTCGGAGCAACTTCATAGTGTTTAATGATTGACACAAATTGCCCCATCATGAGTTGGAACATCCGTGGTTTAAACACGCCGGCGCGACACGCAGTTGTCTGTGAAACGGCAGAAGCTCATAGGCTAGCCATCCTCTGCCTCCAGGAGACTAAAATCGAAACCTGGAGTCGCCCCCTGGTCAAGGACGTCGGCGGTGCAAGGCTAACTGATTGCGTTGTGCTCCCCGCCTCCGGCACCAGGGGAGGTGCTGCAATCTTCTGGGACAGCTCTGTAGTAGATGTGCAATCGCATGCTATCGGCCTCTTCTCCATCACTGCCCGCGTCACCCTGAGGTCAACCTCAACAACGTTTTGGCTGACCACGGTGTACGGCCCCGTCAACGATAGTAGAAAGGATGAGTTCCTGTCAGAAATAGCTAGGACGACGCCGCCACCAAACGACCCCTGGCTCATCAACGACGACTTCAACCTCATATACAAGGCTAGTGACAAGAACAATAGCAACATTAACCATAGAATGATGGGCAAATTCCGTGCGGCGATCGACGCCGCAGGACTCCGGGAGATTAGATGCAAAAACCGCCGTTTCACCTGGAGTAACGAGCGCGACGATCTGACCCTTGTCAACATCGACAAATTCTTCTGCAGCAACGCTTGGGACACCCTCTTCCCAACCTTCCTCCTGCACGCCGCTTCAACGTCCTGCTCCGACCACTGCCCCCTTCTGCTCGCTGCAGCAACCGCATCACGCCGACCGACTCGTTTCCGGTTTGAATCCTTCTGGCCACGTTTCCCCCGATTCCACGAAACGGTGCAACATGCGTGGGATCACCCCGTTGCCTCTAGTTGTGCATTCAAACGCATCCATGTCAAACTAGATAGGGCGGCAAAGGATCTCAAAATCTGGGCAAAGGGTTTTTTCAGCAACACTCGCCTACAGCTGCAGATCGCAAATGAACATAGACAGCTATCTAGCGGCGAGCTTGCTCTCCGGAAGAAGCTCAAGCTCCACGTCCTGGGCCTGGCGGCGATCGAGAGGGCCAGGAAGCGCCAGGCCTCACGCATCACATGGCTGCGGGCTGGAGAAGCCCGATCGGCCTTTTTCGAGGCAAAAATCAATTCTAGGAGACAGAAAAACTTCATCCACGCCATCCACACGTCTGATTCCATCGTCAAGTCGCACAGCGACAAGGCCAGCGCTATCTACGACCACTTCGGCTCCTCCCTTGGGGCGGCGCCAGTCAGAGACACCACCATTGCCTGGAGCTCGCTCAATCTTCCATCGCTGCCGGCTGTAGGTCTAGATAACCCGTTTTCGGAGGAGGAGGTTTGGCAGGCGATTTGTGCTTCTCCGCAGGAAAAAGCGCCTGGGCCGGATGGCTTCAACAGAGCCTTCTTCCGAGCATGCTGGTCGGTCATTAAGCTCGATGTCATGGCAGTTTTCCACCAGTTCTATCACCTAGCAGGAGGAGACGTGGCCGCATCAACCGGGCAATGATCGTTCTCCTCCCCAAAAAGGACGGAGCGGCCGCGATCACGGACTATCGTCCGACTAGTCTGATCCATTCGATGGCGAAGCTAATCTCCAAGGTCCTCTCCATGAGGCTGGCGAAGGTGATCCACACTATCATTTCTCCGGCGCAAACGGCATTCCTCAAAACCAAATGCATCCCTGATAGCTACCTATATGTGCAAAACACCATTCGCCACCTCCACCGTCGCAAAACCCCGGCACTGCTCATGAAGCTCGACATCGAGAAGGCGTTTGACACGGTCTCGTGGGACTACTTGCTAGAGTTGCAGCAGCAGCTAGGGTTTAGCGCGCGCTGGCGAGATTGGGTGGCCCTGCTCCTCTCCCCGGCGTCCTCGGCGGTTTCTTTGAACGGGGTGCCGGGCCGCCACTTTGCTCACCGCCGTGGTCTTCGCCAGGGCGACCCGCTCTCACCGTTTCTCTTCATTCTCGCCATAGACCCTCTGCACCACCTGTTGGCGAAGGCGGTCGAGCAACAACTCCTACAGCAGATACCAGGCCGCGAGTTGAAGCTCAGGGTGAGTCTCTATGCCGACGACACAGTTGTCTTCATCAACCCAATCCGTCAGGAGGTCGACTCTCTACTGGGCATCCTACGTCAATTCGGACGCGCTACAGGGTTATGCATAAACACAGAAAAATCCACGGCATCGCCGGTCGGCTGCAACGACTTAGACCTCGCACATGTGCTGAACAATTTTGGCGGCTCAATCGCCCCTTTCCCGATCAAATACCTGGGCCTGCCACTCATCACCGGCCGGCTTTGACTAGTGCATCTGCAGTTCATCATCGATAGGATCAAGGCCCGACTGGCGGGCTGGAAGAGGAACATAATCCACATCGCGGGACGACGCGTGCTGGTCCGCTGCGTCCTCAGCGCCATGCCTACCTTTGCGCTCACCGTGCTGAAGGTGCCAAAAAAGATCCTCAAAGAAATAGACAAGTGTCGCCGCCGTTTCCTTTGGAAGCAAGACGAGGAAATCTCCGGCGCAAGCTGCAAAGTTAGCTGGGCAGCGGTTTGCAATCCAACGGAAAATGGAGGCCTGGGAGTCCCTGACCTTTCGCGCTTTGGACGTGCTCTTCACCTGCGCTGGCCCTGGCTCGCATGGCGCCACCCTGTGCCCATGGGTGGGCTCGGTCCTTCCTTGCAACGACGACGACCTCTCCCTCTTCACGGCGGCAACCTTGGTCAGCATCGGGGACGGCGCGTCGGCGTCCTTCTGGCACTCCCATTGGATGGGGCCGGGCACGCTCGCCCAGCAATTCCCGCGGCTGGTCCTGCATGCCCGGAGAAAGAACAGGACGGTGAAGGAGGCCCTGGCGGACGACACCTAGATCAAAGACCTAGCCCATGGCCGGACTGAACATCTGATCCACGACGTCCTGGTCTTGCATAGACGGCTTCATGGCGCAGTCGGCGAACTGCATGCGGGCACCCCCGACTCCATCAGATGGATCCTTGAGCGGACGGGCGAATACTCAGCAAGATCAGCTTATCGGGTGCAATTCCAGGGCATGACGTCCTCGGTTTTCGGCAAGATCATATGGTGTGCTTGGGCCCCTGGGAAGATCAAGATGTTTGCATGGCTCATGCTGTAAAACAGGCTGTGGTGCAACGACAGACTTCAACGCCGCGGCTGGAAGAACGAGTACTTCTGCCAGCCGTGCACTCGAAACCTTGAATCCTCGAAGCATCTGTTTTTGGAGTGCCCAATGGCCAAGGGTGTCTGGGAAACGATAAGCTCATGGACGGGCTGCGCCCCACTAGCTCCAGCTGCGAGCTCGCAAGATCTCCAGCACTCCTCCATTGCGCTGGCCGCCCTGGACAGGTCCGCACCAAGATGGCAAAAAGGCACCAACACGCTTCTACTGCTGGTTTGCTGGGAGATATGGCAGGAACGGAACAACGTCACCTTCAGGAAAAGCACCCCAAGGGTCTCCAACATCATCAGAAGGATCACGGACTGCATCGAGCTATGGCGAGCCGCGGATGCAACCTGCATTGAGAGCCCCTTCAGGGAACCACCATGAGATATAAACCCTAGATTTTTGTCGCTTGAGGATTGCCGATTTGTGGCAAGCCCTCGGATCCCCTGGATCCACTCTCCACCTTCTGTTTTCCCACTGCTTCCTGCTTATCAATGGAAAGCCAGCGAAAAGCTGGATCTTTCAAAAAAAAAAGAGCTTACCTTGTGGTGTGGTATTTTTCAATAGTTTTTTTACGAGATTCAATAGTTTTCGTTCCTGCTTAGATTATATTTAGAAAGCGGAGGGAGTATCTTTCAAAGTCTGCTCAGAAATGTGTACTAGTTTCGATATGGTGGCCGTTTGGTGTCTGCTGTGTGGCGAAATGGTCCACGATTGTGGCTGCCGTTGTTGTTGGGCTGCGCGGGCGTGGTGCAGATGGCGCGTCCCTGTCCTTGGGGTCCAGCCGGTTAATTAACCAGTGATCCTTTCGTTTTTATAAGTACATCAGAAAAGTGATTAGTTCGTTTGGGTCACCACAAACACGTGGGTAAATGACATTGTGAGTAGTACTCATGTAGTACTATGTTATTTCCGGGAGTCGTTCATCCTCTTTCTTTGAAAAGCAACCCACCCAGGCCCTGACCGCATCTACCCATTCACTCCCAGGTTGTTTCCCTGACCATTCCATTTCCAAGAAAAGTTCGTGCGTGCGTGCGTGTGCGTTGGAGACGAGGCACGCCACGGGGACGTGCAACAAACTACCAAAACAAAAGGCTACAAGGAAAGGCAAAGCCCAGGAGCAAGGACGAACGTGCCCCCGCCACCTACCCGCTTTGTTTCGTCACAGCACGTCAACGTAGCCACAAATTGGCAAATTTGATAATTTTGACCTATAATCGAAAGCAAATCACAGAATGAACTGGTTCCGAAACTATTTCACACCCCTAACCCTTTTGTGTAGCGCCCGCCACGCCGGCGCCACACCCTACGGTGCAGCGCCTAGCTCCGGGGCGTTGCACCACTGTCCACCGTGGCAGCCCACGGGCCCGCACCCAGCCGTGCAACGCCTCCGAGCTAGGCGCTGCATCTGTAATGTGCAGCGCCTAGCCGCTAGGCGTTGCACGTGTAATGTGCAGCGCCTAGCGGCTAGGCGCTGCACTGTGACTTATCCAGCCACTTGGCTGGGCCCTCCTCCCCCTCCCCCACCCCCCCACCACACACTCTCTCACTCTCTCCCCGAGCTTTGCCCCCTCTCCCACTCTCCCCCCTCTCAAATCTTCTTCCAAATCTTGCAAATTTGAAGAATTTGTCCGTGGATTTCGAAGGCAAACCCTCCGTGGACCAGAACCGGATTGCTAAAGGTTCTAAGTTCGACAGCTTGTTGAATTTGAAGATGTGGCTCGACAACTACTCGGTTACGCATTATCGTCCACACAAGGTGGTGCACTCGGACGTCAATGTGCGCTACACGGTTGCATGTGCATGTGAAGATGAAAAGGAGGTCCAACTTGGACTTAAAAGAGGCCGTGGTGGTGGTAGAGGTCGTGGAAAGGAGGTCCAACAAGGAGTGGCAAGACGCCGTGGCGGTTGTCCGTGGATTGTGCGTGCAAGACCATGAAAAGGAGGTCCTACTTGGCATGTAGTGAGTTGTGTGCCAACTCACATGTGCCAAGGCAAAAGGGTGGATGGCAAGATTGTGTCCCAAGACCACAAACAACTCACGTCCGAGTTCATCGCTTACAGGCTCTCGAACTCAATATCCACACTTCCAACAATGAGCGTCCAACATGTCATTGACCTTGTGAAAGCCATCTTTCATTACCAAGTGAAATACGGCAAGGCATGGAAGGCGAAACAAGCCGCATTTAAGATGTTGTATGGTACATGGGAGGAAGCATACAACCGAATCCCTAGGTTGTTGTTAGCCATGGCCGCGACAAACCCGGGCATGGTTCATGTGGTCGAGCCTCATGGGCACCAAACAACGGTTCATGAAGGAAGGAAAGTCAGAGTATTTGGCCGTGCTTTTTGGGCGTTCGAGCAATGTGTGAGGGCTTTCGAACATTGTAGGCCGGTCATCGCAATTGATGGCACGTTCTTGACTGGACAATACAAGGGAACCTTGTTGGTTGAAATAGCAAGTGATGCCAATAACCGGGTGTTGCCATTGGCATTTGCTTTGGTTGAGGTGGAAAACAATGACAATTGGGAGTGGTTTCTGCATCTTTTGAGGACGAAGGTGTTACCCGCTCAAAGGGAAATTTATGTCATATCGGATCGGAATCAAGGAATTCTTAACGCCGTGGAGATTGACATTCCCGGGCATGCTCCGTTGCACCATCGATGGTGCATGAGGCACTTTTGTTCGAACTTCTATAGGGCATGTGGCCTTAAGGAGTTGGCCGATGATCTTCAAGATTGTTGTCTCGCTTTCTCCGATAAGCGCTTCGCCACTTTGTACAACAAATTGCTCGCACACAAAAAACTTGATCCCGGGGGTCAAGACTTTCTCAATAGGCACATTCAATACCGGAACAAGTGGGCACGTGCTTTTGATGAAGATGGCCGGAGATACGGTCAAATGACAAGCAATATGGCCGAATGCTTCAATAGGGTGCTCAAAGGTGCACGTGGATTACCCGTGACGGCAATAGTTCAATACACATTTGACAAGATGAATGCGTACTTTGTAAAGTACTCGATGGAAACCGATGCACAGATAGCGGGTGAGAACCCACGGAAGTACAAGTACAAGTTCCCACCCAAAGTTGATGAATGGTTGCTATTTCAATCACGGAAGGCGGACTCAGAAGAAGCTATATTATATGACAATGAGGAGTGGAAGTACGAAGTGAAAGAGTCAGGAGGAACCACAAACGATGGCCGGCAACATGGAGGTCGGGCTTTCAAGGTGTCGTTAACACAATGTGATTGCACTTGCGGGAGGCCATTGTTGCTTCATCTCCCATGCTCACATTTGTATGCCGCCGGCCGCGTTAGGAATGTGGACATCAATCACCCACGCACCGTGAGGGAGTCCCAGTTCTCAATCATGACGGTCAAGAAAACATGGGCTCCCCGCTTTCACCCATACTTTGACCAATCACAATGGCCGGAGTATCATGGAGTTCAACTATGGCCGGATCCGGAGTTGAAGGTTGTTAAACGGGGTAGACGTAAGACAAAGCGTCTTAGAGGCGACATGGATGGATGGGGCCATGGTGGGCGCCGCGAAGCGGGCAACGACCAATTCCAAGAGCCTCGTGAGAGCTCCCGTTGTGGGGAGTGCAAAGGCACCACAACAAAAGAAAATGTACGAAACCAAGGAAAAGGTCCAAGAAAAATGATGCAACCCAACGTCTCCTTGTATGCAACCCAACGTTGCTCCGAGTTTACACGCATTGTCTTCCAACGGATGTGCATTCCAAAACCAACATTATGCCTTCCCTCCAACTCAATGATATCACTAGGGTCCATCCAATTCAAATCTTTCCTAACTTGTTGCAAGAGCTCCGCATAGCTAGGACTACTATCAAACACAATGTCAAGCTCATCCGGGTCCGGTTCTTTATTGCCTTTCAAAAAGGCGTCTTTGTCCCCATGATGAACAAACACACATGTTCTTCTCATCCCTATAAGCAATGAACACAAGGTAACATTGCTTCCATGAGTACTAATCCATGGATTAACACCGAATACAAACCCTAGTATATATATATAAAACAACAACCCTAACCCTAACCATAACCCTAACCCTAAACCTAACCCTAACCATAACCCTAGCCCTAAACCTAAACCTAGCACCAACATAAGAACACCCATAAGAATAACCCTAGCATACTAACAAAACCTAATCATAGAAATTGGCAAACAAACATCTCACATCTCCATGCAAATCTCTAGATCCAAACTAAACTAGGGTTTCCCCAAACTACCAACAAATGAGCAATGGGAGAACTTTACTTCGATCAAAACAAGGGGATCGGAGATTATTACCTTGAGGGAGGGTTTGACTTCGAAATCCACGGACAAATTCTTCAAATTTGCAAGATTTGGAAGAAGATTTGAGAGGGGGGAGAGTGGGAGAGGGGGCAAAGCTCGGGGAGAGAGTGAGAGAGTGTGTGGTGGGGGGGGGGGTGGGGGAGGGGGCCCAGCCAAGTGGCTGGATAAGTCACAGTGCAGGTGCAGCGCCTAGCTCGGAGGCGTTGCACGGCTGGGTGCGGGCCCGTGGGCTGCCACGGTGGACAGTGGTGCAATGCCCCGGAGCTAGGCGCTGCACCGTAGGGTGTGGCGCCGGCGTGGCGGGCGCTACACAAAAGGGTTAGGGGTGTGAAATAGTTTCGGAACCAGTTCATTCTGTGATTTGCTTTCGATTATAGGTTAACGTTGTCAAATTTGCCCCACAAATTCCTTGCAGCTTTCGTTTGAGCCCGACAAGTTGTTTCGGCACGACACAGGCAACGACATGAGTTCATCTTGTATCTCACAGGGTACTATTCCACTGCACTGCGTATTGACTGGCTCAAATGGCACGATTTTACATGTATTATGACAACAAGAACACGAAGAACAAAACTAATTACCCCAGCTGCCAACGAGGGAGGAGCGGGACGACATGACCACAAATTAACCGACGTCCCTACTGCTCCACCGATTCTCCTCGGTACCTCTAGGGAGCTACGAGTCGGACGATGTGACGGTGGAGGAGGAGCCGGCGGTCATAGGGGTCATGTCCATCGGGTAGCTCCCGAGCACCCGCAGGAACGACGTGAACTCCTGGACCTCGGCCAGCGCGTTCTGCGCCCGCGGCTCCGCCAGGGACGCCTGGAAGTCCACGTAGAACATGTACTCGAAATGCTTCGCCGTGCCGCGGTTGGCGTCGTCCACCAGGCGGATGGGGCGGTGGCGGTGCGGCCGGCTCTCGATCTTGGTCAGCGTGATGTCGCGGAAGGCGAAGGCGGAGAGCACCTTGAAGAGCACGGAGGTGCCCTCCTTGTCGTGCGCGAACACGATGCTGGTCTTGAACGGCCGGTCCGTACGCGGCACGATGGGCTCCCTGGCCAGCATCACGAACCGGGTCACGTTGCCGCAGTCGTCCTGGATGCCGTCCGCGAGGATCTCCATGCCGTACAGCTCGGCGGCGCGGGACGACGCGATGGCGGCCGTGTCGCGGAGGCCGTTGTTGGCCACGTACTCGGCGGCGCCGGCGGTGTCGTCGAAGGCCTCGCGGACGACGTTGAGGCCCATGCGGGTGATGGTGTGCTCGCACTGCGCCAGCGCCTGCGGGTGGCTGATCACGCGGGTGATGTTCTCCTTGCGCACGCCCGGGAGAGCCAGGAGGCAGTGGTGCACGGGGAGCTGCACCTCGCCCACGATGTGGAGGCGGTGGCGGAGCAGGAGGTCGTAGTTGCGGTGGATGCTGCCGCCGAGCGAGTTCTCCACGGGGAGCACGGCGCGGTCCGCGATCCAGAGCTCCACGGCCTGGAACGCCACCTCGAACTGGTCGCAGGGGATGGCGTCGCAGCCCGGGTAGGCCTTGCCGGCCGCCTTCTCGCTGTACGCGCCCGGCACGCCCTGGTACGCCACGCGCAGCTCCGAGCCGTGCATCGGCGCCGGGGACAGGTCGGCGATCCGCAGCGGCGCCGGCAGGTTCTTGGCAACGCCGTTAACACCGCTCACGGGGATCAAATCGAGCACCGCCCCGTTGGGGGCCGGCGCCGGCGCGGCGTGGCCGTTGACGGAGTGGGGGCCGAGCGCGGCCACCTTGCTGGAGAGGACGGCACAGTTGCTGAGCCACTCGGTCCGGCCGCCGACGGCCGCGCCAAGCGAGCACCTGACCACGCGGGCGCCCCTCCCCGGAGCGTGGATTGCCAGCCTGGGATTCTGCCCGGCGGGCGCCTTGATGAAACTCGCGGCAGCCATGACCAGTAACGGCGCCGATTAGCTAGCTGTTGGTCCGTTTCTTGGCTTGGAAATCTGTCGATGCCGATGGCGCCGGGTAACTAAAGGTAAATAAACGAGAAACTAAAACTAGCAGGTAGTAATTGAGTAAGCTTCGATGGGGGAAGCTGAGAGGTGGAAGGGGAGGGCGGAAGGGGATATATAGGTGGCGATTGGTTGGTTTGTGTTGAGGACTTGAGCTGTGTATCGGGGGTTGGTGTGGTGGCCTGGTGGGGACGCGTGGGCTCACGACTCAGGACTGATACCACAGGGGGGTTGGTTGGGTCAGCGTCAAATCAACATGTGTATCTTTTCCGGTAAAAAATATCGAGACGTCTTGGCCTGCTTCACCAACCAACTGAGCCCGACCGAGGGGCAGGGGTAGAACTAGAAGAAACTGAAGGAGAACGTGGTGTGCATCCCCCCTTCCCCTTGTGGTCGCGTGCGCCGGCTGCTTGTAGCCGCGCCCGCCTGCCTCCCCTTTTCGCCGTTGCTTCTTGGATCGCCCGGCGAATCACGGCGCCAGGTGCGTGCCAAGTACAGTGAAGACTGCGCTGCGCTGGATCGGATGCTTATCTAGATTGCCTTGTGTTGTTCTCTTGGGATGAGGCAGATATTTTTCTTTATTAATTTCAGACGATGAATCCCTCCAACAAAACATTAAACATGGCGAGGGGTAATAATTCATGGACATTATGTTATCCATCCATATAAATAGATATTTTCCCAGGTATCCATTTAGATATTTACTTTCTTCAAATTAGCACATGATTCCCCCCCCCCCCCCCCTTACTCTGTATCTCCGAACTAACATTTGGTTCATTGTTTTTGAGATAGCTCACCATTAGTGCCGAATGGAAAACTGACATGTGGTTCTATTGTAAGTATACATATGCATAGTGAACTTTATGCTCATGAGCTAGTTAGAAACGACTTCGTAAACCCCCGCTGAAAAAGGAACTACTTAGTAGAAAGTTCTTTCCGAAGCAAAGAATAGGACTTCCTCTTGCATAATTTTTAGATACTTTTGTTAATTGTACAAAGGAGAAAGAAAAGACTTCGGATTTGATCAAATCCATCACCTGTGGATTATTAACATCTCTAGACTTAACTACCCCTCAAAGAAAATCTCTAGATTTAACCATAGGATTCAGTCCGTAATACCTAAAACCAAGGATGGTAAGCAAATCCATAATTTTAGCCATATATGCTCTTAAATGCTAGTTCCAAAATTATTACAAATATCCTTAAGAATATCTTGAGTTGGGTGGTTTCTCCTGTAGTGCCACATGTCCAAACTTCCTTCATTAAGGGAACATACATCATGGAGGGTGTTGTGGTCTTGCGTGAAGCTTCAAGTAAAATACATCATGAAAAATATCATGCTTTGTTATTCAAAGTGGATTTTGAAAAAATATAATAAAATCAAGTTGCTCTTTATCCATAAAATGCTAACCTTGGAAGCCCCCCCCCCCCCCCAAGTGGTGTGATTGGATTGTGACCACATCAGGGGTGGGCATGTGGACGTTAAAGTGAATGATCAGATTGGACCGACAAGGTCATCTCCCACTAGGTATGCCCATGGTGACCTAAACCCAATAGAAACCCATGGGGGGCCAAGCCCACATTCTCCAGGTACAAATGTTGCAACCAATGTGATGAAGGTTTAGTCACTCAAGGCACATTGCCCGAGTGAAGATTCCCATCACTTGACTCTGGTCAAAAGGAACGTGTCTTCACTTGGATAGAAGCAGTTCAACCGCTAGAGGCATTAGAGGATGTTTCCAAGCCTTCAATCTTTGCGTTACCTTAGCTTTATATCGTCAGTTCCTAGTAATAACCCAGATGTAATTATTTGGACTTAAACTCACCCGTGACGTAGAAGGAGGCCGGGGCTAGTGAACTCTGTAGAAGCACCCCTACCAGCACACGGTTACGGGTTTGGACATCTGTACTCACAAACTCATATGCAAGAACTCTCTCCCCAGAGAACAGGACTATGTTTTTTTACCTACACTGCGAGGGGGTTGAACCTATATACATCCTTGCGCCACCCCTTGCGTCTCGCTTGATCAGGCCTCGTTCCTGCCCCTATCTCACTCTTAGATTTCACACAACGACATGGACCCTATTTCAAATCATATAAGGGCTAAGACATTGGGATTCTATATCTCCTCTCCTTTTCTATTTAACATTCAGTGTCTTAGTCATTATCATGGATAGGGCTAGACTGCATGGTGTGGTAAAAGGGTTGTTTGGAGAGGTTATTAGCCATGGCGTCAATATGTTGCAATATGCAGATGACATCATATTCTCGATGCATGATGACATAGAAAGCGCTAAACACACAATTTACATTAATGTTCTTTGAGAAATTGTATGGGTTGACCATATATTTCCATTAGAGTCTTTTTTTGAACCCCCCATATATTAATTAATTAAACAAAAGGTTATTACAATCATTCATTACAACATACGCCATGCAAGGCGGGACAGAGTTAACGAGCAACATGTCGGATCTACTATTAAAATTAAACTTAGCAATCTCATGTGCCACCTCATTGGCATGCTGATTTATTTTCGAAAAACTCAAATTTCGGAACACCTTGGCAATACTCAGAGCCTCTTTCTTAAGATCAACAAGAGCGGATCTATCAAGCTTCTCATTTGTAAGGAAAGAATGTATAAAAGCACAATCAGTCTCCAAAATAATAGACTGGTGAAGGGTAATGTCGATATAAAGACCTGCTAGGCAGGAGTGAAGCTCAGCTTCACTGACACAAGTACACTGAACAATAAAATCCCACGATGACATTATAATTATGCGAGAAGAATTCCTAGCAACAACCCCTACACCGGCAACGTTAATACTCTCCACGAAACTAGCATCGACATTGATCTCGATATAATCTGCAGGAGGCGATTTCCACACCACATGCTCTTTCACCGGTGCATCCACAATAACACCTCCCACCTTTTTATTACCTTTGTTGCGAGAGTCCAACTGAATAGCGTTGTGGTGGCCGTGTAAGAGTACACATAATTTTTCAAGAAAATGTTGAGTTAGTAATGGATTCCTTGATGGGAAACGTTGCATGAAAATCAAGAATTTTCCTACGAATCACCCAAGATCTATCTATGAGAAACATAGCAACGAGAGGGGAGAGTGTGTCCACGTACCCTCTTAGACTATTTAGAGGAAGCGTATATTACGCGGCTGATGTAGTAGTAGTCTTCACGATCCAATCATGATCCAATCCGATGAAGTACCAAACGGACGACGCCTCCGTGTTCACCACACGTGCAGCTCGATGGCGTCTCCTCCTTTTTGATCCAGCAAGCAAGGGTGGAGAAGTAGATGGGATCTCAACCAGCACGATGGCGTGGTGGAGATGGTGGTGGTGTAGTGCCGGCATGGCTCCACCAAACGCTGCTAGAACCAACCCGAGGAGAAAACAGAGCTATGGGAGAGGTAGGGCTGCCGCCGGGGCATGGGAATTGGTGTGTTCAGCCCCTCCCTCTCCCCCACTATATATAGGAGGCAAGGAGGAGGGCTGGGTCGCAGCCCTAGCCCCTCCTCCAAGGAGGGGAGGCGGCCAAGGGAGGAGTTCTCCCTCCCCAAGGCATCTGGGGGGTGCCTTCCCCCTTAGGACTCTTCCTCCTCCACCTCTCCTGGCGCATGGGCCTCTTAGGGCTGGTGCCCCTGGCCCATGTAGGCTAGGGAGCCCCCTACAGCTCATGTGAGCCCCCGGACCTCTTTTGGCACTCCCGGTACAATACCGATAATGCCCGAAACTTATTCGGCGACCAAAACAGGACTTCCTATATATAAATCTTTACCTCCGGACAATTCCGGAGCTCCTCGTAACGTCCAGGATCTCATCCGGGACTCCGAACAACATTCGGTCACCAATGCACATATCCCAATATTACGCTAGCGTCACCGAGCGTTAAGCGTGCGAACCCTGCGGGTTCGTGAATCATGTAGACATGACGGAGACACCTCTCCGTTCAATAACCAATAGCAAGACCTGGATGCCCATATTGGTTCCCACATATTCCATGAAGATCTTTTATTGGTTGAACCACGATATCGAGGATTCGGGTAATCCCTATGCAGTTCCCTTTGTCCAGCGATATGTTACTTGCCCGAGATTCGATCGTCGGTATCTCCATACCTAGTTCAATATCATTACAGACAAGTCTCTTTACCCGTTCCATAGTACAAGATCCCGTGACTAACTCATTAGCCACATTGCTTGTGAGCTCTTTGCAATGTTGTATTACTGAAAGGGCCCAGAGATATCTCTGTCATACGGAGTGACAAATCCCAGTCTCAATCCATGAAACTCAACAGACACCTTCGAAGATACCTGTAGAGCACCTTTATGATCACCCAATTATGAAGTGATGTTCGATAGAACACAAGGTATTCCTTCGGTATCCGGGAGTTGCATGATCTCATGGTCTTAGGAATAGATACTTGACATGAAGAAAGTTGTAGCAAAAAGTAAAGTGATACGATAATATCTGATACATCCATTTTGTATCATGTTTTCCTACTGTTATTTATATTGTTTTTATGGATAATAATGCTTTTTGGAGTATTTCTAATGCCTTTTCTCTCATAATATGCAAGGTTCACACAAAGAGGGAGAATACTGGCAGTTGGAAACCTGGACCTGAAAAAGCTACGTCGGGCTACCTATTCTGCAGAACTCCAAATGAGCTGAAACTTCACGGAGATTTTTTATGGAATACATAAGAAATATTGGAGCCAATAAGTACTAGAGGGGGCCCACCAGGTGGGCACAACCTACCTGGGCGCGCCAGGGAGCCCAAGCGCGCCCTGGTGGGTTGTGCCCTCCTCGGCCCACCTCCGGTGCCCCTCTTCTGGTATATAAGTCATTTTGACCTAGAAAAAATAAGGGGAGGACTTTCGGGACGAAGCGCCGATGTCTCGAGGCGGAACTTGGGCAGGAGCACTTTTGCCCTCCGGCGGAGCGATTCGGCCAGGGGAACTTTCCTCCCGAAGGGGGAAATCATCGTCATCATCATCACCAACAACTGTCCCATCTTGGGGAGGGTAATCTCCATCAACATCTTCAACAGCACCATCTCCTCTCAAAGCCTAGTTCATCTCTTGTGTTCAATCTTTGTACCGGAATTATAGATTGGTGCTTGTGGGTGACTAGTAGTGTTGATGACATCTTGTAGTTGATTACTATATGGTTTATTCGGTGGAAGATTATATGTTCATATCCATTATGCTATTTAATACCCCTCTGATCTTGAGCATGATTATCATTTGTGAGTAGTTACTTATGTTCTTGAGGTCACGGGAGAAATCTTGTTGCTAGTAATCATGTGAACTTGATATGTGTTCGATATTTTGATGGTATGTATGTTGTGATTCCCTTAGTGGTGTCATGTGAACGTCGACTACATGACACTTCACCATATTTGGGCCTAAGAGAATGCATTGTGGAGTACTTATTAGATGATGGGTTGCGAGAGTGACAGAAGCTTAAACCCTAGTTTATGTGCTATTCCGCAAGGGACTGATTTGGATCTAAAAGTTTAATGCTATGGTTAGATTTATTCTTAATACTTTTCTCGTAGTTGCGGATGCTTGCGAGGGGGTTAATCATAAGTAGGAGGTTTGTTCAAGTAAGAAAAGCACCTAAGCACCGGTCCACCCACATATCAAATTATCAAAGTAGCGAACACAAATCAGATCAACATGATGAAAGTGACTAGATGAAATTCTCGTGTACCCTCAAGAACGCCTTGCTTATCATAAGAGACCGTTTTGGCCTGTCCTTTGCCTCAAAAGGATTGGGCTACCTTGCTGCACTTTTGTCACCATTACCGTTACTGCTCGTTACAAATTATCTTTCTATCAAACTACTCGTTACTTATAATTTTAGTGCTTGCAGAGAATACCTTACTGAAAACTACTTGTCATTTCCTTCTGCTCCTCGTTGGGTTCGACACTCTTACTTATCGAAAGGACTACGATTGATCCCCTATACTTGTGGGTCATCAATATGCTAGGCTTATGGTTGGGTCTTGTCCATCACATCATTCTCCAATTGATGTGATCCTGTTATCAAATGATAACTCATGTCTGGTCCGGAAACCTTAACCATCTTTGATCAACGAGTTAGTCTACTAGAGGCTTACTAGGGACACGGTGTAGTTTATGTATTCACACATGTATTTAAGTTTTTGATCAATACAATTCTAGCATGAATAATAAACACTTATCATGAACGGGAAATATGATAATAACCATTTTAGTATTGCCTCTAGGGCATATTTCCCTGATACGTCTCCAACGTATCTATAATTTTTTATTGTTCCATGCTATTATATTATTTTTGGATGTTTTATATGCTATTTTATATTATTTTTGGGACTAACTTATTAACCTAGTGCCCAGTGCGAGTTTCTGTTTTTTCCTTGTTTTTGACTTTTATAGAAAAGGAATATCAAAGGGAGTCTGAACGGAATAAAACTTTACGATGATTTTTGTTGGACAAGAAGAAACCCACGAGACTTGGAGAGGAGGCCAGAAGACCCATGAGGAGGCCACAGGCTGTAGGGGCTTCCCAGGGGGGCACACTGACGGTGTCCTGGACTAGGGGGTACTCACCACGTCGTCTCCCGACCAGCTGGATCGGGCCGAGGACCCCCATGGCGGTTCACTTATGGGACACTTCGGGCAGCCCATGCCGCATACAAGGAGGATTCCACAAGACATGGCGCCCAAGACAAGGACTCCTTTAAACCCTAGGCCTCTGGTGTGTTATATAAATCGAGGCCAGGCTAGTCAATAGATCATCTCATATTCATTATTACAATCTCGTGGTAGATACATGTACTGTGTACTACACCCATATCAATACAATCAAAATCAGGATGTAGGGTATTATCTCTTTGAGAGAGCCCGAACCTGGGTAAAACCCTGTGTCAATGTTAACATCGCTCCAAGACGCCTAGCTTAGGACCCCTACTACGAGATACGCCGGATATAGAACCGACATTGGTGCTTTCATTGAGAGCCTGCTGGCAGTCGCCACGGTGCGATGGGAATTCGGATCGTCTCCGGCGCGATCTACGCATCGGAGCCGAGCTTTATGGTCGATGTCGGCATCTTTGTCGCCGGCTCGACTGGTCACCTCGGCTGGACCGAGGACCGCGCTCCACGTCAGATCATCAAGACCAGACGGTTAATTTCATCATCATCAGCTCAAATCTCAACCGATACCATGGAAAAGTCGTCCATGGAGCCTGGGAGCTCATCGTCAACATTGCCCTCGTGCGATCGCACAGTTTTTCCTGTACAACAGACTTGTTTTCGCTGCCACCGTCTCCTCGAAAGTCGATTTGATGAACCCTTTGGTGGAATTGTGCGAAATTGAGTATACAACAACCCTGTAAAATTCCGTCACCTTCCGATGGAGGAATCTCCGGAGATCTATGATATCCCGGGGGCCTATCGAGTTTGGACGGGAATCTGGACGAGTTTAGGGCGTGGTCTCCAGAGCCTAGCTCGGAGGTTATTTGGAAGATTCAACCGTTTATCTTCTGCGGAATTTCCATATCTACCACCTCTCAAAATTTCAGCTCGATCCAACTGTTCAAACTCCGGGAACCTTCCGATTAGTGCATCACTTTTCGTATCTGTTTTCTGCGCGAATATGAATCTAACCTGAGTTCATCTTTCTTCATGAACGGGATATTGGACAACCTTTTTGGAAGAATCTCTTTTCAGGGTATTGTGCATTGTTCTCAAACACGTGCCCATAAAATTTTAAGCCTTCTCTAAGGTATTCTTCACCATCATGCTGGTGTCAAACCAGTCCGGCAACATTGTTCCACAACTGCCGACCTGCGCTAGACACGTCGTCGCTTTGTTGAGCCGGCCTCAACTTCTTCGGATCATCATCTCGGCAAGCCGAACAAGAGTTCGGCATCACGAAGGATAAATCATCACCAACATTGCCGCCCCACGGATTACACGGAGCGGGCACACCGGCATCGTCGCACGGTCACTTCATAGTGCCAACATTGACCGCGTCACAAGTCACGACCTGCGTTGGCATGGCCGCACTGTTGCTTCTTCAAGCCAATGTCCATCACGCCGAACTGCTTCAACACCTCGGCTGACATGGCAGCTGCAACATCTCCTTACCGACCCGCTCCGTCACCTCGGCTAGACCGGGGGCTTCGCCATCTCTTCATCAACCTACTCCGGAGACTTCGGCGTCACCAGCCGACCAGCTTCATCATGTTAGAGACTTCGGCGTCACCAGCCGACCAGCTTCGTCATGTTAGCTGGACCGGGGGCTTTGCCTCGGCGAGCCAACCTTTGCCAACATCGCCATGCCGTCGCTTTATCGCCCATCAGACAATGGGTGTGCGGATCGAGTCCCAATTTTGGGAGTAACCTTTCTTCAGATTGCTACAACAGATAAACCAGGTGCTATTAATCCTAGTAATTTTTTCTTGCTTGGGTTTACTTTTTCCGAGGAATTATTACTTTGGTTTGTTCCATCATCTGTACACAGGTCTGTTAAGTGATGGCCGCATTAACGATGGTTGCGTGATGCTTCGGTCAGTTTCCCGTCCGCAGTTCGGCGAACGCCTCATCGGGGACCCGGACCGCCCTGTGAATACAGGCTTTGTCACACCAGCGCCCTGCACCGACACTGGCTTCGAAGCCAGGCCACATCTCTTTAAAAAAATATTTTGTGTAAATTAATTATGCAATGTTTTTCTTCTATATTTATATTATTATTTTTTGGACTGCACTATTTTACATGTGTAGGTAATCGACTTCGACTGCGTCACGCGGTCACTTTGGCAAGCCGACGCCGTCGTCCAATCGGCGTAAATCGGCTTGCGTGATCACCTTGTTGGTCGAATTGCCATACCAACATGTTCGGTTGCCTCGGGGACTTTGGCATCGCTGAGAGAGCTTTTCCTCATCGAGTGTTTGGCACATGGGCCATATTTCTTTTATTACTCACTTTGCATAAATTATTAATTATGCAACAAATTTTTATTTTATTTTATTATTATTACTATTATCTCCGGCTTGCACTATTTTCTGTGCACAGGTAAATGATCCGGGTTGGGCAGCGCTGTCACCTCGGCGTACCGACGTACCACGTCAACTCGGCTGGACCGGGGATTCGTCATCACTTCATTAACCCACACCACGGACTTCGGCGTCATACGGCCGGCCTGCTCCGTCGCCTCAGTCGGGCTGGAGGTTCCACCCCGCCACATTAGTCGTGCTATGTCGCCACTTCGGAGTGCCGAGCTCTTCGCTCCGCCACCTCGGGACCGGCTTGGGGGCCGGGACCTCGTCCCGCCGTAAGATCGGGCCGCGCATCGACACCGAGCACATTAACCAGCTAAGTGATACGTCTCCAACGTATCTATAATTTATGAAGTATTCATGCTATTATACTATCCTTCTAGGATGTTTTATATGCATTTATATGATATTTTATATGATTTTTGGGACTAACCTATTAACCTAGAGCCCAGTGCCAGTTTTTGTTTTCTCCTTGTTTTAGAGTATCACAGAAAAGGAAAACTAAACGGAGTCCAATTGATGTGCCACTTGACGGAGATCATTTTTGGACCAGAAGAAGCCCACGGAGTACCAGAAGTAGGCCCGAAGAGTCCCGGGCTGCCCACGAGGGTGGGGGCGCACCCACCCCCCTAGGGCGCGCCCCCTGCCTCGTGGACAGCCCGGAGCCCCCCAGGCAAAACTCTTCTATATATACCCAAACTTCCAGAAAGAAACCTAGATCGGGAGTTCTGCCGCCGCAAGCCTCTGTAGCCACGAGAAGTCAATCTAGGCCCTCTCCGGTACCCTGCCGATGGGGGCCATCATCACCGGTGGCCATGGAGGAGTATTCCGGAGGGGCCATCATCACCATGAAGGCCAAGGACCAGAGGGTGGAGGCCATGGAGGAGGAAGCACAAGGGGGAGAACCTCTCCTCCTCTCTTCCGGTGGCGCCGGAGTGCCATCGGGAGGGGAATCATCGCCACGGTGATCGTTTTCATCAACATCACCATCATCATCACCATCCTCATCTCTTTTACGCGGTCCACTCTCCCGCACCCCGCTGTAATCCCTACTTGAACATGGTGCTTTATGCCACATATTGTGATCCAATGATGTGTTTCCATCCTATGATGTTTTGAGTAGATATCTTTTGTCTTTGGGTTTGATTGATGATCTAGATTGGTATGAGTTGTATGTTTTATTTTGGTGCTGTCCTATGGTGCCCTCCATGTCGTGCAAGCGTGGGGGATTCCCGCTGTAGGGTGTTGCAATACGTTCATGATTCGCTTATAGTGGGTTGGTGAGTGAGTGAAACACAAACCCGAGTAAGAGGGATTGTTGCGTATGGGAATAAAGAGGACTTGATGCTTTAATGCTATGGTTGGGTTTTACCTTATTGATCTTTAGTAGTTGCAGATGCTTGCTAGAGTTCCAATCATAAGTGCATATGACCCAAGTAGAGAAAGTATGTTAGCTTATGCCTCTCCCTCATATGAAATTGCAATGATGACTACCGGTCTTGTTAACAATTGCCTAGGACAATTCCGCACACCGATCCACCATTATTCCACACTCGCTATTTATAATATTTAGTAATATATTCTAATCTTATGATAACAGCACCTACTTTTATGTTTTAGCTCTCCGATACCATACAAAGTTATCCTCTTCATACCCACAACGTAGTTTTATTTCTCGTTGCTAGTTGGAAGCAAATGTTCGGTGTACGTAGAGTCATATCAGTGGCAGATAGGGCTTGAGAGAATATTGATCTTACCTTTAGCTCCTTGTGGGTTCGACACTCCATACTTATCACTTCCACCTTTGGAAATTGCTACGATGATTCCTTGCACTTGGGGATTATCACTAAGTCGCTTCCATGCTCAGTTTTTTTAATTCTTGTTTGGTTCGACCAAACATTATATTTATGCTAAAATATGTTTGTCAAAAACGAGGTTCGTTAAAAACCACTTTTCTTTGCCCGTGTTAACTGGGGCTCTTAAATTTATATGAGCCATTTTATAATAAGTGTTCTTCTTCTAAGTCGTTGCAAAGTCTTTTTCTACCACTCCTTTCTCGACTCGAGTGTGTTGTCAATACCCGGATAGCCTGTTTTCTCTCTAGTGCCGCTCGAGTTTAGTTTGCTAAGCTGGCTTAACAAGCAGTACTCCGCCTTCGGGATAGGAGGTTGCAGCCATAGGCTGACCCACTTGAAGTCTTGAGATCGGATGTGTCATATTAATGCACGACAGAAGCACAAAAGTAAGACCAATTTTCGGATTGGCACCAAATGACTTGATTTAGTTCGGGCGTAAAGTTTTTACTGAAGTTTTTTGGTTTTCCAAGCCTATGGCACTTTTAAACTATTTGTGTGTTTCCAGCATAAGTATCGCAGTGCAACGCGGGACACCTTTAGAGATTCTGTAAAAACATTCTCGGATATTGCTATATATGCATCGGTTTCGAATTGTGTCTTCGGTCAATACTTGGGTTGCCCGAATCCTGTGCTTGCCTCCTATGTCCCGCTTTGTTCAGCTAGGTGTGCAAAGGGAGAACGACTGTGATTGTGCTTCCAGCTCGAATGGTTGAGCACCTCAGTGGAGAAAGCCGAAAACTGACTGTCACAATGGGCGTAAACTGGTGAGCGATCCGATGATGGTGTCAAACTTTAGATCGATACTGATTACCCCGTGATAAACAATGGGCCTTTCATAACATTGGCCGAAGTGTTAATGGCTAGACTTCGGTCGGTGCCGAACACTAACCAGGGGCTCATAGCTAGCTTCCCCAGTTTAAAGCTCCTATGACTAAGTGAAAGTTATAAAGCCCGCATATCTGATTGCCTTGTTTCCGCTAACACACCCGCCTCCGGGCACCGAGGCGTCGACTAAGGGTTGTCTTGTTACTATGAAAACATCCTGCGTAGCATCTACAAAGGGGTAGAAGCTGACGATGGGCCACTTCCAAATGATAAACGGTCGCAACGGAGTCCAAATAAGTGTATATCATTAGTGTTTGTATTCATTATACAAGTGTTGCCTTCCGTAATTATCATTATAAAGCCATAAATATGCATCAAATTTGACTTAAGATTTTGGCCAAGCTGGGTTGCCTGGCTCCTGTGTTTAACCCTATGTTCCCGATTGTTCGGCTAGGGGGTAAAGGGAGCACCTCTGTGATTGTTACTACTGGGTCATCCGGATTAGTACCACAGACTGGGTGAAGCCGAAAGCTAGCTTTAAGAATATAATTGGTCGGCAACGACGGAAGTGAAAATTTAGGTTCGCTAAAGACCACATAGTTCGGGAACTTTCCCCACACTAAATCCTCAATATTTTTCTCCCACATTGATCGGAGGTGAGGTTTCATGATCATGGTCGGCATGACAACCCAAAGAAAGGAACCGATAGCGGAACTATTTTCTTTGGAAGATGTTTCTCACATTAAATACTAATATAACATTCTGTCTGCATACCTTTGTTTATAAAACCGTATGGCCGGATTGCCTTGTTTGTCGTAAATCTTTGCCCTCATAAAGGCTTTATAAAGTGGCACAAACACTCCTCAGCTACTGGCCGAGGAGGTTGAAGCCGATGGTCGGTCAACAAAGTTTTGTACAGTGCAGATCTAAGCATTAATGATGTAGAGTACTTGGATACATAGAATCATTACACATAATTTGTGATTTTACTCTGGACATCGATCCTTAATTCGGCCACTCGTGCCCACATTAAGGCTCGGGGGCTACTGGGCTTCAGGCTTATCATTTACTAATATTAAAGGGGCAGATCGATCCCCTGATCTGGTGTTGCCACCCGACCAGTGTCTCGGGGGCTACTGCATTGCCTATTCAATACAGATAATTCGAAGTGCTCAGTGTTCGGCTTGACCGAACTATGGGCAAACGCATCTTCGGATAACAATAGGAACTATCTAGGACCTATCCGGCGTCAAGCTAATTATATTACGGGGCACGGGGAGGCGAGAACCACCGCTTTTAGGAAAGAAGCCTACAATTTGTGCGACTTCTCGAGACCCTCTCTCAAGGGCTCATTCGCCAATCACTATATCCTCTAATGTGCATCTCAGTTTTTAGGCCGACACACACACCTTGAGGGTTACTGGCTATATATCTCGTCAGTAAATAAATTGCATCAATCAGAAATAGAATCCGCAAACAATCAGCCCAAGCCCGAGGTGGTGCATCATCTCGGAAGCAGTCCGACATAAAGCTCGGATGCAAGTGGCTGGCTCTATAGAGGGCATTTCCGGCATTAAGCTTGGCTAAACTTTTTCGACTTTTTGAGCCAAGGTGATCTATGACACCTCGGATATAGTCCGGCGTTGGAGCTCGGATACTCTCCGGCGTTGGAGCTCGGATGCAGATCGGCGTGGGAGCTCGGATGCAAAAAGACACCTCGGATGCAGTCCAACATTAGAGCCTGGATACAGTCCGGCATTGGAGCTCGGACGCGAGAGGGTACCGCCGCACGAGAAACACTTCAAACCCGAGGTGTGGTGTAAAAATAACAAGGCATTGATAAAGACCGATAACTTAAAGGGGCTCCTCAGATACCCGACGTGTAAACTCTTCGGATTCACTTCGTCGATCCTCAAAATCGAAGATAAGAAGATTTGTTGGACCAGTTTTCAAGACCGACGACCGAAGATGAAGAACAGTTCGGAACAATCGAGGAGCGTCCCCAACTTGAAGACCGGTTCAGGGGGCTACTGACGGTGTCCTGGACTAGGGGGTACTCACCACGTCGTCTCCCGACCAGCTGGACCGGGCCGAGGACCCCCATGGCGGTTCACTTATGGGCCACTTCGGGCAGCCCATGCTGCATACAAGGAGGATTCCACAAGACTTGGCGCCCAAGACAAGGACTCCTCTAAACCCTAGGCCTCCGGTGTGTTAAATAAATCGAGGAAAGGCTACTCAATAGATCATCTCATATTCATTACTACAATCTCGTGGTAGACACATGTACTCTGTACTACACCCATATCAATACAATCAAAAGCAGGATGTAGGGTATTATCTCTTCGAGAGAGCCCGAACCTGGGTAAAACCATGTGTCCATGTTACCATTGCTCCAAGACGCCTAGCTTAGGACCCCTACTACGAGATACACCGGATATAGAACCGACACACGCCCCTAGGGCTTGTGCCCCCCCGTAGACCTTCCAACCCTAATCTTCATTGTATAAATACCCAAATATTCCCTCTACACCAGAAGTGTCCACAAAAATACTTTTCCGCCACCGCAAGCTTCTGTTCTCATGAGATCCCATCTTGGAGCCTTTTTCGGCACTCCGCCGGAGGGGGATTCGATCACGGAGGGCCTCTACACCAACCTTGCTGCCCTTTGGATGATGTGTGAGTAGTTCACCACAGACCTACGGGTCCATAGCTAGTAGCTAGATGGCTTCTTCTCTCTCTTTGATCTTCAATACAATGTTATCCTCGATGTTCTTGGAGATCTATTCGATGTAATCTTCTTTTGCGGTGCGTTTGTTGAGATCCGGTGAATTGTGGATTTATGACCAGATTATCTATGAATATTATTTGAGTCTTCTCTGAACTCTTTTATGCATGATTGAGATAGCTTTGTATTTCTGGATTTGGCAGTTCTGGAGCTGCTTGAGTTTGCTCAATCCAACAAGCTTGAGTTTACTCAATTCGGAGCTCATATGCAGAAGTTTTGGCAGTTCTGGATTTGGGGCTTGCTTGATGCACCCCTGCGGTAGTACCGCTCTGGGCAGCGGTAGTACCGCTTGTAAGCGGTAGTACCGTCCCTGTCGGGCGGTAGTACCTTCCCTGTCGGGCGGTAGTACCGCTTATAAGCGGTACTTTAGCTGCCCAGTTCCGCGGTTTCTACCGCTGCTTATTCTCGGGGTTCTGTTTTTTGTGTCAGGTTCAGTGGTAGTAGGGCGGCACTGTGTGCGGCAGTACCGCCTATAAGCGGTAGTACCACCCCAGTCGGGCGGTAGTACCGCTACTGCAGTACTGTCGTCGCGCTCTGCTCTGCCCTGCCTCGTCTGCTCTTGTGTTCTACTTCTCCCGCGGTAGTACCGCTCGGATGAGCGGTAGTACCGCTCTATACCACCCAAGGTTTCTAGCCGTTGCTCTATTTTTCCTGTTACTACCACCCGAGCGGTAGTACCGCTTGTGTGTGGGCTGAGCACATAACGGTTGGATTTTCCCCCACCTATAAAAGGGGGTCTTCTTCCCCATTGAACCTTATCCTTCTATCTTGTGTTCTTCCCCCATTTTTGACCTTCTTCGAGCTTGCTATCTCTCAATCCTCCATGGATTCTTGCTAGTTTTGGGGGGAAAAGAGAGAGGAGATCTAGATCCACATTTCCACCAATCACTTTCTCCTCTATGTGAGGGGAACCCCTTGGATCTAGATCTTGGAGTTCTTGGTGTTCTCCTTCTTGTTTTTCCTCCATAGCTTTCGTTGCTTTGGTGCGATTTGAGAGTGAGGGACTTGGGAACTCTGTGTGCCCTTGACATTGCATTAGTTTCATCGGTTTGTGTTCTCCACGGTGATACGTGGAAGTTACAAGTTGAGAAGCTTATTAACTTGGGAGCTTGGTACCCTAGAGCTTGTTCCTCTTGGGTTCTTGGGCGCCCTAGACGGTTGGTGGTGTTCGGAGCTCAATCATTGTGGTGTAAAGCTCCACGCAAGCGTTGGGGTCTCCAATTCGAATGTGGAGATCGTCCCGAGCAATTTGACGGGTTCCGGTGACCGCCCCAAGGGTTGCCAAAGTGTACGGGTTTGGTGACCGCCCCCAAGGGTTGCCAAAGTGTACGGGTTCGGTGACCGTCCTCAAGGGCCCCTTAGTCGAATCACGACATCTTGCATTGTGCAAGGGCGCGAGGAGATTACGGTGGCCCTATTGGCTTCTTGGGAGCATTGTGCCTCCATGCCGCTCCAAACGGAGATTAGCATCCGCAAGGGTGTGAACTTCGGGATACATCGTCATCTCCGCGTGCCACGGTTATCTCTTACCCGAACCCTTTACTTATGCACTTTACTTTGTGATAGCCATAGTGTTTCGTGTTATATATCTTAATATCACTTAGTTGTTTATCTTGCTTAGCATAAGTTGTTGGTGCACATAGGTGAGCCTAGTTGTTGTAGGTTTTGTGCTTGACAAATTAACCGCTAGGTTTATTCCGCATTTGTTCAAGCCTAAACCGTAATTATTTTAAAGCGGCTATTCACCCCCCTCTAGGCGACATCCATGATCTTTCAGCCACCGTTCATATTTTTTATACGTGTCACTCTTGATCATTGCACATCCCGGTACACCGTCGGAGGCATTCATATAGAGTCATATCTTGTTCTAGTATCGAGTTGTAATTCTTGAGTTGTAAGTAAATAGAAGTGTGATGATCATCATTATTAGAGCATTGTCCCATGTGAGGAAAGGATGATAGAGGCTATGATTTCCCCACAAGTCGGATGAGACTCCGGATGAAAAATAAAAAAAAGAGGCCAAAGAGCCCAAACAAAAAAATGAGAGAAAAGAGAGAAGGGACAATGTTACTATCCTTTTTCCACCATTGTGCTTCAAAGTAGCACCCTGTTCTTCATATAGAGAGTCTCCTATTTTGTCACTTTTATATATTACTCGTGGGAATTTTTTATTATAGAACTTGGCTTGTGTATTCCAATGATGGGCTTCCTCAAATTGCCCTAGGTCTTCATGAGCAAGCAAGTTAGATGCACACCCACTTAGTTTTCTTTTGAGCTTTCATACACTTATAACTCTAGTGCATCCGTTGCATGGCAATCCCTACTCACTTGCATCGATATCAATTGATGGGTATCTCCATAGCCCGTTAATCTGCCTAGTTGATGTGAGACTTTCTCCTTTTTTCTTCTCCTCACAACCTCCACCATAATCTTTTCCACCCATAGTGCTATATCCATGGCTCACGCTCATGTATTGCGTGGGAGTTGAAAAAGCTTGAGAACATTAAAAGTATGAAATAGTTGCTTGGCTTGTCATCGAGGTTGTGCATGATGAAATATTTTGTGTGATGAAGATAGAGCATAGTCAGACTATATGATTTTGTAGGGATAACTATCTTTGGCCATGATATGTTGAGAAGACATGATTGCTTTATTTAGTATGCTTGAAGTATTATTGTTTTTATGTCAATATTAAAATTTTGTTTTGAATCTTATGGATCTGAACATTCATGCTACAATAAAGAGAATTGCATTGATAAATATGTTAGGTAGCCTTTCACATCAATTTTTTTTATCATTTACCTACTCGAGGACGAGCATGAATTAAGCTTGGGGATGCTTGATACGTCTCCAACGCATCTATAATTTTTATTGTTCCTTGCTATTATATTATTTTTGGATGTTTTATATGCTATTTTATATTATTTTTGGGATTAACTTATTAACCTAGTGCCCAATGCCAGTTTCTATTTTTTCCTCGGTTTTGACTTTTACAGAAAAGGAATATCAAACGGAGTCCAAACGGAATAAAACTTTACGATGATTTTTTTGGACCAGAAGAAACCCGCGAGACTTGGAGAGGAGGCCAGAAGACCCACGAGGAGACCCAGGGCTTGTGGGACCCCGTAAACCTTCCAACCCTGATCTTCGTTCTATAAATACCCAAATATTCCCTCTACACCAGAAGCGTCCACAAAAATAATTTTCTGCCGCCGCAAGCTTCTGTTCTCGTGAGATCCCATCTTTGGGCCCTTTCCATCACTCCGTCGAAGGGGGATTCGATCATGGAGGGCCTCTACACCAACCTTGCTGGCCTTCCGATGATGTGTGAGTAGTTTACCACAGACCTACGAGTCCATAGCTAGTAGCTAGATGGCTTCTTCTCTCTCTCTTTGATCTTCAGTACAATGTTCTCCTCGATGTTCTTGGAGATCTATTTGATGTAATCTTCTTTTGCGGTGCGTTTGTTGAGATCCGATGAATTGTGGATTTATGATCAGATTATCTATGAAAATTATTTGAGTCTTCTCTGAACTCTTTTATGCATGATTGAGATAGCTTTGTATTTCTCTTTGAATTATCGGTTTGGTTTGGCCAACTAGATTGGTTTTTCTTGAAATGGGAGAGGTGCTTTGTGATGGGTTCAATCTTGCGGTGTCCTCACCCAGTGACAGAAGGGGTAGCGGGGCACGTATTGTATTGTTGCCATTAAGGATAAAAAGATGGGGTTTATATCATATTGCTTGAGTTTATCCCTCTACATCATGTCATCTTACTTAAAGGTTGCTCTGTTCTTATGAACTTAATACTCTAGATGCAGGCAGAGTCAGTCGATGTGTGGAGTAATAATAGTAGATGGAGAATCGTTTCGGTCTAGTTGTCACGGACATGATGCCTATATTCATGATCATTGCCTTAGATATCATCGTAACTTTGCGCTTTTCTATCAATTGCTCAACAGTGATTTGTTTACCCATCGTATGCTTTCTTCAAGAGAGAAGCCTCTAGTGAAACCTATGGCCCCCGGGTCTATTTTCCATCATATATTTTCAGATCTATAAAACAAAAAATACAAAAATACCTTGCTGCACTTTATTTATATTTACTTTAGTTTTCTCTTTTATTTATATTTTATACCTATCTCTCTCACTCTTGTTCGTGACCGTGAAGGGATTGACAACCCCTTTTTCGCGTTGTGTGCAAGTGTTTGTTAGTTTGTGCAGGTGCATATATTGGATACTTGCTTGTGCCTCCTACTGGATTGATACCTTGGTTCTTAACTGAGGGAAATACTTATCTCCACTTTGTTGCATCACCCTTTCCTCTTCAAGGAAAAAATCAACGCAAGCTCAAGAAGTAGCATCTCCCACTTGCACCAGAGTCAATAATCTAGTTCACACCGCTATGTGATTAACACCCAATGAGTTCTGGGGTTTGATCATGTTTTTCTTGTGAGAGAGAGGTTTTAGTCAACGGGTCTGCACATTCAGATCCGTGTGTACTTTGCAAATATCTATGTCATATTGTAGATGTTGCTACCACGCTCCACTTGGAGCTATTCCAAATGACTGCCCCACTATACGTATCCGGCTTCCGACTTAGAGTCATCCGGATCGGTGTCAAAGCTTGCATCGACGTAACCCTTTACGACGAACTCTTTATCATCTCCATAATTGAGAAACATTTCCTTAGTCCTCTTTAGGTACCTAAGGATATTCTTGTCCGCTGTCTAGTGATCTACTCCTGGATCACTTTGGTACCTCCATGCCAGACTTACGACAAGGCACACATCAGGTCTAGTACACAACATTGCATACATTATACAGCCTATGGTTGAGGCATAGGGGATGACCTTCATCCTTTCTCTTTCTTCTGCCGTGGTCGGGCTTTGAGTCTGACTCAACTTCACACCTTGCAACACAGGCAAGAACCCCTTCTTTGACTGGTCCATTTTGAACTTCTTCAAAATCTTGTCAAGGTATGTGCTTTGTGAAAGTCCTATCAAGCGTCTCGATCTATCTCTATAGATCATAATGCCCAATAGGTAAGCAGCTTCACCTAGGCCTTTCATTGAAAAACTCTTATTCAAATAATCTTTTATGCTTTCCAGAAACTCTATATCATTTCCAATCAACAATATGTCATACACATATAGTATTAGAAATGCTACAGAGCTCCCACTCACTTTCTTGTAAATACAAGCTTCTCCATAAGTTCGTATAAAAGCATAAGCTTTGATCACCTCATCAAAGTGTATATTCCAACTCTGAGTTGCTTACACTAGTCCATAGATGGATCGTTTGAGCTTGCATACTTTGTTAGCATCTTTAGGGTGGACAAAACCTTATGGTTTGACGTCCGTCTGCCAGATTTCATAATCATAGTATGTGACAATTGCTAACATAATTCTAACATACTTGAGCATCTCTACGAGTGAGAAAATATCATCGTAGTCAACCCCTTGAATTTGTCGAAAAACTTTTGCGACAAGTCGAGCTTTATAGATGGTAGCATTACCACCCGCGTCTGTCTTCTTAAAGATCCACTTGTTCTCGATGGCCTGCCGGTCATCGGGTAAGTCTACCAAAGTCTACACTTGGTTCTCATACATGGATCCTATCTCGGATTTCATGGCCTCAAGCCATTTGTCAGAATCCGGGCTCATCATTGCTTCTTCATGGTTCGTAGGTTTGTCGTTGTCTGACAACATGACTTCCAGAACGGGATTTCCGTACCACTCTAGTGCGGAACGTGTCTTGGTGGACCTACAAAGTTCAGTAGTAACTTGATATGAAGTTTCATGATCATCATCATTAGCTTCCTCTCCGGTTGGTATAGGCATCACGGGAACTGCTTTCTGTGATGTGCTACTCTCCAGTTCAAGAGAAGGTACAATTACCTCATCAAGTTCTACTTTCCTCTCACTCACTTCTTCCGAGATAAACTCCTTTTCTAGAAAGGACCCATTCTTGGAAACAAAGGTCTTTCCCTCAGATCTATGGTAGATGGTATATCCAATGGTCTCTTTAGGGTATCCTATGAAGATGCACTTCTCCACTTTGGGTTCAAGTTTATCCGGCTGAAGTCTTTTGACATAAAGGTCGCATCCCCAAAATTGAAGAATTGATAGCTTAGGTTTCTTTCCAAACCATAGTTCATATGGTGTCATCTCAACGGATTTAGACGGTGCCCTATTTAAAGTGAATGCGGCTGTCTCTAATGCATAACCCCAAAACAATAGTGGCAAATCGATAAGAGACATCATAGAACGCACCATATCCAATAATGTACGGTTACATATTCGGACACACCATTACTCTGTGGTGTTCCAGGCGGCGTGAGTTGTGAAACAATTTCACATTGTCTTAAATGAGCGCCAAACTCGTAACTCAAATATCCCCCTCCACGATCAGATCGTAGAAACTTTATTTTCTTGTTACGATGATTCTCCACTTCACTCTGAAATTCTTGGAACTTTTCAAATGTTTCAGACTTGTGTTTCATTAAATAGATATACCCATACCTACTCAAATTATCTGTGAAGGTTATCAAATAACGATACGCATACATCGGTATGTATTATTTCCAATAAGTCACTAGCCCGCTCCATTGTTCCAGAAAATGGGGTTTTAGTTATCTTGCCTGTGAGGCATGGTTCGCATGTCTCAAATGATTCATAATCAGTGATTCTAAAAGTCCATCAGCATGGAGTTTCTTCATGCGCTTTACACCAATATGACCTAAGCGGCAGTGCCACAAGTATATGGAACTATTATCATTAACTTTGCATCTTTTGGCATCAATATTATGAATATGTGTATCACTACGATCAATATTCAACAAGAATAAACTATTCACAAGGGGTGCATGACCATAAAAGATATTATCCAAATAAATAGAATAACCATTATTCTCTGATTTAAATGAATAACCTTCTCGCAATAAATAAGATCCAGATATAATGTTCATGCTTAACGCATGCACCAAATAAGAATTATTTAGGTTTAAAACTAATCCCGAAGGCAGACATAGAGGGAGCGTGCCGACGGCGATCTCATTAACCTTGGAACCATTTCCGATGCGCATCGTCACCTCGTCCTTAGCTAGTCTTCGTTTATTCCACACTTCTTGTTTCGAGTTACAAATATTAGCAACCAAACCAGTATCAAATACCCAGGCGCTACTACGAGCACTAGTAAGGTACACATCAATAACATGTATATCAAATATACCTTTACTGATGTTGCCAGTCTTCTTATCTGCCAAATACTTGGGGCAGTTTCGCTTCCAGTGGTCCTTCCCCTTGCTATAGAAGCACTCAGTCTCGGGTTTTGGTCCAGCCTTGGGTTTCTTCATGGGAGCGGCAACTGCCTTGCCATTCTTCTTGAAGTTCCATTTCTTTCCCTTGGCCTTCTTGGAACTGGTGGTCTTATTGACCATCAACACTTGATGCTCTTTCTTGATTTCTACCTTCGTGGCCTTAAGCATCGCGAAGAGCTCAGGGATCATTTTCTCCATCCCTTGCATATTATAGTTCAACACGAAACCCTTGTAGCTTGGTGGCAGTGACGGGAGAACTTTGTCAATCACTACTTCATCTGGAAGATTAACTCCCAACTAATTCAAGCGGTTGTAGTATCCAGACATTCTGAATACATGCTCACTAACGGAGCTATTCTCCTCCATCTTGCAGCTAAAGAACTTGTCGGAGGTGTCATACCTCTCAACCCGCGTGTGAGCCTGAAATACCAATTTCAGCTCCTGGAACATCTCATATGCTCCGTGGTGCTCAAGACGTCTTTGGAGCCCCGGTTCTAAGCCGTAAAGCATGGCGCACTGAACTATCATGTTGTCATCACTTCTAGTCTGCCAGACGTTCATAGCGTCCTGATTTGCGGGAGCGGGTGGCACACCTAGCGGTGCTTCGAGGACATAAGCCTTCTGTGCAGCAGTGAGGATAATCCTCAAATTACGGACCCAGTCTGCATAGTTGCTTCCATCATCTTTAAACTTAGCTTTCTCTAGGAACACATTAAAATTCAGGGGAGCTACAGCGCGAGCCATTGATCTACAAGATAATTTTGCGAAGACAATAAGACTATATTCATGATAATTGTTTCAATTAATCATATTACTAATGAACTCCCACTTAAATCAACATCCCTCAAGTTCTCTAAGTGTTACATGATCCAAATCAACCAACCATGTCCGATCATCATGTGAGATGGGGTGGTAATTAATGGTGAATATCTCCATGTTGATTGATGTCTACTACGCAACCTTCTTCTTGTAGACTCGTGTTGGGCCTCCAAGCGCAGAGTTTTGTAGGACAGTAGCAAATTTCCCTCAAGTGGATGACCTAAGGTTTATCAATCCGTGGGAGGCGTAGGATGAAGATGGTCTCTCTCAAACAACCCTGCAACCAAATAAGAAAGAGTCTCTTGTGTCCCCAACACACCCAATACAATGGTAAATTGTATAGGTGCACTAGTTCGGCGAAGAGATGGTGATACAAGTGCAATATGGATGGTAGATATAGGTTTTTGTAATCTAAAAATATAAAAACAGCAAGGTAGCAAGTAATAAAAGTGAGCGAAAAGGGTATTGCAATGCTCGGAAACAAGGCCTAGGGTTCATACTTTCACTAGTGCAAGTTCTCTCAACAATGATAACATAATTAGATCATATAACAATCCCTCAACGTGCGACAAAAGTCACTCCAAAGTTCCTATCGCGGAGAACATAAGATGAAATTGCTTGTAGGGTACGAAACCACCTCAAAGTTATTCTTTCCGATCAATCCATTGGGCTATTCCTATAAGTGTCACAAACAACCCTAGAGTTTGTAGTAAAATAACACCACATGACACACATCAATCAAACCCTAATGTCACCTAGATACTCCAATGTCACCACAAGTATCTGTGGGTCAATTATACGATATGCATCACACAATTTCAGATTCATAATATTTAATCCAACACAAAGAACTTCAAGAGTATCCCAAGATTTCTACTGGAGAAAGGAATGTGAAAACGCGTACCAACCCCTATGCATAGATTACCCCAATGTCACCACGGGAATCCGCAAGTTGATAACCAAAACATACATCAAGTGGATCAACAGAACATCCCATTGTCACCACGGTTATCCCATCGCAAGACATACATCAAGTGCTCTCACATCCAAAGATTCAATCTGACATAACAAAACCTCAAAGGAAAGGACTCAATTCATCACAAGGAGATAGAGGGGGAGAAACACCATATGATTCAACTATAATAACAAAGCTCGCGGTACATCAAGATCGTGCCATATCAAGAACACGAGAGAGAGAGAGAGAGAGAGAGAGAGATCAAACACATAGCTACTGGTACATACCCTCAGCCCTGAGGGTGAACTACTCCCTCCTCATCATGGAGACCGCCAGGATGATGAAGATGGCCACCGGTGATGGTTCCCCCCCGGCAGGGTGCCAAAACGGGCCCCCGATTGGTTTTTTGTGGCTACACAGGCTTGCGGTGGCGGAACTCCCGATCTAGGTTTATTTCTGGAGGTTTTGGGATTTATAGGAGGTGTTGGCATCGGGGACAAGTCAAGGGTGGCCACGAGGTGACGACAAGGCAGGGGCGCGCCTGGGGGGGAGGCACCCTCCACCTTTGTGGTGGCCTTGGGACTCCTCTCCGATATCTTTTCATTCCAGTATTTTTTATATTTTCCAACAATATTCTCTGTAAATTTTCAGCTCATTCCGAGAACTTCTATTTCACAAACAACAACACCACGGTAGTTCTGTTGAAAACATCATCAGTCCGGGTTATTTCTAATCAAATCATACCAAAATCATATAAAATTGTTGTAAACGTGGCATGAATACTTCATAAATTATAGATACGTTGGAGACGTATCATTGATCATATCTACTATATGACTCATGTTCGACTTTTCGGTCCTCCGTGTTCCGAGGCCATGTCTGTACATGCTAGGCACGTCAAGTTTAACCCAAGTATTCTGCATGTGTAAACTAGCTTACACCCCTTGTATGCGAACGTAGAGTCTATCACACCCGATCATCACGTGGTGCTTCGAAACGACGAACTTTCGCAATGGTGCGTACTTATGGAGAACACTTTTCTCTTGAAATTTAGTGAAGGGTGTCAGTGTCAAAACCGGCGGATCTCGGGTAGGGGGTCCTGAACTGTGCGTCTAAGGCGGATGGTAACAGGAGGCGGGGGACACAATGTTTACCTAGGTTCGGGCCCTCTCGATGGAGGTAATACCCTACTTCCTGCTTGATTGATCTTGATGATATGAGTATTACAAGAGTTGATCTACCACGAGATCGTAGAGGCTAAACCCTATAAGCTAGCCTATGATTATGATTGTTGTTGTCCTACGGACTAAACCCTCCGATTTATATAGACACCGGAGGGGGCTAGGGTTACACAGAGTCGGTTACAAGGGAGGAGATCTATATATCCAAATTGCCAAGCTTGCCTTCCACGCAAAGGAGAGTCCCATCCGGACACGGGACGAAGTCTTCAATCTTATATATTCATAGTCCAACAGTCCGGCCAAAGTATGTAGTCCGGCTGTCCGAGGACCCCCTAATCCAGGACTCCCTCAGTAGCCCCTGAACCAGGCTTCAATGACGATAAGTCCGGCGCACAGATTGTCTTCGGCATTGCAAGGCGAGTTCCTCCTCCGAATACTCCATAGAAGATTTTGAACACAAGGATCGTGTCCGGCTCTGCAAAACAAATTCCACATACCACCGTAGAGAGTATAATATTCCACAAATCTAATCTGCTGACAACTTTCATAGCGTGACATCACGCCATGGCCCGGTCATTATTCGAACCGTTTTTCTCAACCAGCTACTACACATATTGCGAGGCGGTTTTCCTGGCACGTCTTGTCGAAGCAGAGATCGTGTCCCCTTATCACGGGATTCTCATCAATACGGGTGTGGGTAACCCAACCGCGCCATCAATCACGGTGCTTGGGGAATAAGCGAGTTTACCAGGCAAGTGGGGAGGCGCACAGTTTCTACCGCCCTTATAAAGGGACAAGGACTCCTCTTTTTCGCCCACGCCTTCTTCTTCCCGATCCATTCCCCTTCGCTCGAGCTCCAGCGCCCGAGCGTTCGTCTTCTCCGCCCACAAAGGCCTTCCGAAAATGTCCGGATCCGGAGCAGGAGGCAAGTGGATGGCCTCTACCGTCCGGGAGAAGGATATCAAAAAGCTTCGGGAGGCCGGGTACCTGGCCAAGAAAATCAGCCACCGTCTTCCGACGGCGGGACAGATCGTCCCTACTCCGGAACCCCACGAGAGGGTTGTATTCCTCCCTCATTTTGTCCACGGGCTAGGGTTTCCCCTCCACCCGTTCGTTCGCGGCATCACGTATTATTACGGGATCGATTTTCATGATCTATCCCCCAATTCCTTCCTCAACATCTCGACATTCATCGTCGTGTGCGAGGCTTTTCTCCGCATCTCACCACACTTCGGCTTATGGCTGAAGATCTTTAATGTGAAGCCCAAGGTAGTGAGCGGCGAGCACGCCGAGTGCGGGGGCGCTATGGTGAGCAAGATGCCCAACGTCACATGGCCAACATGTACTTTTAATGATTCCGTCAAAGAGTGGCAACAGCAGTGGTTTTACATCACTGAGCCGCGCGACACGGAATGGGCCGCTGCTCCCGAGTTCCGATACGGAGCCCCTCTGCGGCTTACGTCCTGGCCCAAGAAGGGCCTGAACTGGTCTTCGTCCGACGAACTGTCGGTGCTCCAGACGCGCGTTAAAGATATGGAAGACAAGAACATCGAACTTGTCAATGTAGTCCAGGTGATGTTAGTTCGCCGGATCCTGCCTTGTCAACACCGGACTTGCAATCTATGGGAATTCGATCCGACCAAGCACCAGACCCTGCGAGAGCTCTTTGGCTCCTCGCACAAAGACATATGGATGGTGCTTTTCAAGTCCGGAAAATCATGGCCGGACTTAGCTGAGGACCGCGGGTACCAACTGTCCCGCCCTGCAAGCTCGGTAAGTTATCATACGTTTTGTCCGCATCACCCAAGGGAAATGCTTAATGTGTTTTTCACAACTCTCCTAGGGCTGGACGAAGAAGGCGGAGCGGATCCACTGTCCGGCCCCGCTGCCCGAAGAACCAGCCAGCCCACTTCTGACGAAGATGCTGGTCCCGGCGCCTTACAAGGCGCCGAAGAAGAAGACCGAGAAGGAGGCCAAAAAGACCCGGGGCGGCCTTCGTCGCCGTGGAACTTCGGACATAATATCCGAAGGCTCCAATGCCCGTTCTGCCTCCGAAGAGGACGAGGAGGAGGAGGAAGGTGAATCCCCAGCGGGGGGAAGAAAGAAGAGGACGGCCTCCATACACTTGGAGGCCGAGTCGCATAAAAGGGGAAAAACTCCTCTTCCGGAGGAGTCCACTGCCGCCGCCGACAGCGGCCCGGAGTGGGATCCCAGGGCCCAGCCCCTGGTGAACTCGTGAGTATCCGAACACGATTATGCGTCCAGACTCATCACGGCATAATATTTTAACCTGAGCCATACTTTTTGTAGTCCGGCGAGGTCCCGCACCGAACACTCCTCGTTAGAGGATTTGCTGAGCTCGGATGCTATGGAGAGCGGGACGCCCCCGAAGGCCCCTTCCCCCAAATATGTGAATAACACCGAGGCTTCGTCCCAGAAGGACCCAAGCCAAGGAGGGGGGGAGATCGTGAAGGCGGCGCCTAGAGGTCAAACTTTAGGGGCCGGAGACATGGGGGAGAAGATTCCCATAGGAGTCGACGGCGGGGGCCATCTTGAATTCGGCCCCCGGCCGGACGCAATTCCGGAGACCAATACGGCTCCAGAATCAAGCAGGCAGCCTCCCTCGGCTGGAGGGAGTGTGCCTGTTCCACCGGCAACCGCTATCCAACCAGAGGTGCCGGACGCTTTGTTGGCGGCGCTGAAGAGCGCCTCCATCGTCGATGAACACCGTGCCCTTATGGGTGCGGTGATTGAGAAGATTCAGTCTGCTGATAGTGGACTGAATGAAGCCTGTATGAGCCTTATAAGAGGCTTTGAGGTATGTTCTATGAGGTTTCGAAGAGTGTCATAGTATGGACAGTAGCCCCTGATACACTGTTCGGTGAAAGAAAGAACCGGACAGAGGATCAAATTTATGTTCGCAGAAAGACTCTGTGGATGACAACTATCTCTCTTCTTTTATAAGCAGGCGTCTGTAGCGACTGCTACCTCTCATACTGCGGAGGTCTCCGGACTAAATCAAAGTCTGGAGCGGGCCAAAGAAGAACCTGGCCAGTTGAAAAGACAGTTAAAAGATAAACAAGGTATGCACAAGCCCTGTTCGCGTTCATTGCGAACGAATTTCCAGTATGATAAAATATGTTTCATGATTTGCGCTAGGGACGATGACCGAAGTCGAGGCTCTTAAGAAGGCTGTGGCCGAGGCCGAGAAAAAGGCAGCCGTAGAGCAGGCTCTTCGTGAGAAGCATGAGGCCAGGGTTATTGGAGCTGAGCAGGAGCTTCAAGAGGCCGTGAAGAAATGCGAGACCTTGGAGCAGAGTTTAACGGAGAAGGAATCCGAACTCACCAGGGCTCACCAGGCCGCGCGCGATGCCCAGGGGGAAACCCAAAGCACCCGGCAGGAGATTCAAGAGGCGAGGAAGATCGCGGCGGGTAAGGCTTTTTTCCATGTAAAGCAAGTATTTGAGGAGAAAATCATGTTTCTAATTTTGAATTCGGATTTCTCCAGGGATATTTGCGGAGCTGCCCCGCAGCATATCGGATGCCGCCCAATTCTACCGAGCCGAAGAAAGGGAAACTGCGGATAAGCTCTTCTGGTCGCAGTATCTGGCACCGAATTATCCGGTGCCTTTTGCCGATCAACTGAAACAGCTGATCGAACTGCATAGGGCGGCCGAACTAGCCATGAAGGATTTGATTATCCGGCTATGGCCCGCCGAGCCGATTCCAAGCAGCTACTTCGGGCTCGTGAAGCGGCTTGTAAGTGCCTGCCCTCGACTTGACGTCATCAAGCGGTCGGTCTGTATAGAGGGTGCGCGAATGGCCTTCGCCCGCGCAAAGGTGCACTGGGGGAAGATGGATGCTGAAAAGCTGATGACCGAGGGACCGCCAGAGGGGAAGGAGCACCGCAAGCCCGAATTATATTATGAAAGTGTCCTGAAAGGATCCTGCCTTGCGGCGGAGCAATGCACCAAGGACGTTATATTTCCATGAATACAATCATGTTGTCCTTTGTAATGTTGAACAAGGTCATTTCTATTATTTATTGCCTGTTATATGAAAGTTTATCCTCCTGCGCGGCCGTTTTATATATTAATCCTGAGAGTTGGCCAGTCGTCGGCTTCTGCCCCCACGTAGGAAGTACGGGGGTGTTCGGGATAAACCTGATCACTCTTTATCCCAGTTTTGGGTCCTTCGAAGGAGGTGTTCAGCACAACGAACCAGGCAATCGGACTATAGGGCTTTATCACTCTCACTTAGCCATAGGAGCTTTAGAAAAGGAAGGTAGGCGCAGCCCCTGGTGTTCGGAAGACCGCACGAGGGGCTCTATAAGCACCTGATCGGAAGAAAAACCGATCCATCGCACGCTGCATTGGTTATGGCATTATGCGGGAGAAATCCTTAAAGATTTTACAACCTCTCGAACAGCTGACCAGCTCTCGCCGTATCATGACAGTCAGTTTTCGGCTTTCTCTACTGAGGTGCTCGTCCGGAAGAACCGGGACACAATCGCAGTAGTTCTCCCTATGCCGCCTTAGCCGATATAGCGGAACGTAAGGCAGCAAAACATGGGAGCTGGGCAAACCAAACATTTGACCCAAGACATGATTCGGAGCTGATGCATATAATGCTATAAGTTCGGGGTGCCGAACTTCCATGAAGGTGTTCGGACTTTATTGCCGTATTATGGGTGAAACGAAGCCCCTGGCATATTTAAGGCATATCGCGGCGTACGGATGCCACTTGACAAAAGAATTTCAATAAGAAATAACAGTAGATAAGCGTCATATAAATCCACATGTTGTATTTGAATGGTACGTCGATGCGCATGAGTACAGGTAATGTGATAAAAAAGAGATATGGCTGTGGAACCTGCTGAGACTAGGGGGAAGAAGCTGTGTGCGGATCCGGAGTATAGTCGGATGGTCATTGCGGGGAATATCTAAGGATTCCCTTGCGCGTTCGAGCTGCTTCCAAATCGCCAGTCCTGGTCGGCGCAAGGGTGAACCTGCAAAGGGAATGTAAGAAATGTTTGTGTGCCGGAGAGCGGTTGAGCCGCGGTATGCGGCCTGTCCTGGCCTTCGCCGGAGTGTTTAATTGAGCTCTGGACGAGCCGGGCTATCCTGCCGCGAAGTAGTTCGGAGTCCTTTGGCGGTGTCCGGGAGCCTGGCCGTCGACTCGAGGTTCGATTGGAAGGTGCCACTTGTTGCTTCTGCTGTTAAAGCAGCGGTATACTCCTTGGTGCCGAGGGAAAGTTCGACCTTGCCATTAACCGTGATGACGCCGCGCCGACTGAGCATCTTGAGCTTACGGTAAGCGTAATGTGGCACCGCGTTGAATCGAGCGAACGCGGTTCGTCCGAGCAGTGCCTGATAATCACTGCGGAAGGGGACGATGTCGAAGATTAAATCTTCGGCACGATAATTGTCTGGTGATCCGAAGACTACCTCAAGGGCGATGGAGCCTGTACAGCTGGCCTCCACACCTGGTATAATACCTCTGAAGGTGGCTTTAGTGGGCTTGATCATCGAATGATCAATGCCCATCTTGCGCACTGTTTCCTGGTAAAGCAGGTTTAGACTGCTGCCTCCGTCCATAAGGACTCGTGTGAGGTGGAACCCGTCAATTATTGGGTCGAGGACTAGTGCGGCTGGATTGCCCTGATTGGTGTTAACCGGACGATCTGTGCGGTTGAAGGTGATCGGCCCTAGTTTATATAGTGAGATGACTGGTTCCGTTAAGTTGACATCCCTAAGGGTGCGCATCCGGTCCGGGTTGGGAGTGTGGGTGCTGTTTACCACGTTCACCGTTTGGATTTGCGGGGGAAATTTCTTTTGCCCTCCTGTATTCGGTGATCTGGGCTCCTCGTCGCCATCATCGCTTTGAGACCCCTTATCTTTGTTTTTGGCGCCTGACCTGCCGGCTTGTTTGAAGACCCAGCATTCTCTGTTGTTATGATTGGCTGGTGTTCCTGGGGTGCCATGAATTTGGCATGGGCGGTCGAGTATGCGGTCCAGACTGGACGGACCCGAATTGTCATTTTTGAGTGGCCCATTCCGCTGACCGGACTTAGAGCCACTAAATCCGGCATTGACTGCCGTATCTTCGGCATTTTCACCATTTTTGCGGCGCTTGTGTTTGTTGCGTCGGGGTTTGCCGTTGCTATCTCTGGCCTCTGATGTGCCAGGGTTGCTTGCTGTGTTGTTGCTATGGGCCAACCAACTATCTTCGCCCGGCAAAAGCGGGTCATGAGTGTCGTGAGGGCTGCCATGGATTTTGGCTTCTCTTGGCCGAGATGTCGGGCGAGCCACTCGTCGCGGATGTTATGTTTAAAGGCCGCTAGGGCTTCGGCATCCGGACAGTCGACAATTTGGTTCTTTTTAGTTAGGAACCGAGTCCAGAATTTCCTGGCTGACTCTCCGGTCTGTTGTGTTATGTGACTTAAATCGTCAGCATCCGGTGGTCGCACATAAGTGCCCTGGAAGTTGTCCAGGAATGCGTCTACCAGGTTCTCCCAACTTCCGATGGAGTTTGCCGGCAAGCTATTCAGCCAATGCCGAGCCGGCCCTTTGAGTTTTAGCGGGAGATACTTGATGGCGTGTAGATCATCCCCGCGGGCCATGTGAATGTGGAGGAAGAAATCCTCTATCCATACCGCGGGGTCTGTAGTGCCATCATATGATTCAATGTTCACGGGTTTAAACCCTTCTGGGAATTCGTGATCCATTACTTCGTCAGTGAAGCATAGGGGGTGTGCGGCGCCTCTGTGCCGGGCTATGTCGCGACGCAGTTCATACAAGTCTTGTCTGCTGTATTCGGCCCTGCCGGATTTGCTTTTAGTATATCCGGCGTGACGGTCATCGTCACGCGTTGGGGCGTGCCCTCGTGATCCGTAGATCGATCTTGCATGTCCTGCTTTGTTTTCCAATACGTCTCGCAGGTCCTGCGTGTTACCCCGGGCCTTGGTATTTTTGTTTAACTGGCGACGGGGTGCGGGCTGGACTTCGGCCTGATATGCCGCTTTGTCTCGGCCACGAGGTGGCCGGTCAGCCGCATCATACGCTGGAAGCGTAGGCTTTAATGCTTCCTCCTCTAGTTGGGGTAGCAACCCGCGCTTTGGGTAACTTTTGGTTGGGCGCTCGAGTTCGTATTCCTCGGCCGCCAGGATCTCAGTCCATCTATCCGCTAGCAGATCTTGGTCAGCTTGAAGCTACTGTTGCTTTTTCTTCAGGCTTTTTGCTGTGGCTGTGGCTATAAGCCGGCGCTTGAAGCGCTCCTGCTCGACGGGATCCTCAGGCACGATAAATTCTTCGTCGCCGAGGCTCACCTCGTCTTCGTAGAAAGGCATGTAATTGTCATCCTCTGATTCTCTGTCTGCTGCCTGTTCTTTAGGCCTAGCTTGCCCATCCTCCCGCTCGAAGCCTGGCTGGAGGGGATTGTCTTCGTCTTCGGCACTATCCGCAGCGTTATTGTCTCTTGTGCCGGTATTGCTGCTTTTGCTATGGCGGGGCTTAGAGCGGCGCCGATGACGCCGGTTCTTAGCTTGCTTCTCGAGAAGATTATCCTCTGTTGCCTTATTGCCATCGCTTTCTTTGGGGGTGTCCACCATGTATATATCATATGATGAGGTGGCAGTCCAGCGCCCTGTGGGCGGTGGTTCCTGTTCTTCTCCTGCATCGTCGTCCATACCGTCGATGTCTTCGGAGCCGAAATCGAGCATGTCGGTTAAGTCGTTGACAGTGGCTATTAAGTGGGTGGTGGGTGGGGAATGAATTTCTTCGTTGTCCGCTTCCCACTCGAGCCGGACATAGTTTGGCCAAGGGCCTCCTGACAAGGAGATAGACCTTAATGAATTCAGTACGTCTCCCAGGGGCGAGTGCGGAAAGATATCCGTGGAGGAAAACTCCATGGTTGGCGCCCAATCAGATTCGATAGGCACGGACGTAGGCGGTTCGGAGCCCGTGGCCGGGGACGAATCCAAGGGTCTGGCAACACAGGTCTAGTAGGAGGTGAAGTCAGTATTCGGCTCTATCGCCGCTGAGTGTGCGGCCTCCGTGGCGGGGTCCATCCACCCGTCCTCGGACGGCGCAATCTGCTCCGGATTGAGGGCCGGAGTAGCCACAGGTGTGATCTCCCGAACACCGTCCGACGGCAGAGCTAAGTCATGCTCGTCGTGACTGTGCGGCGCACTTGACATGGGCTCGAATCCGTCGAAGATCAAGTCTCCGCGGATGTCGGCAGTATAGTTTAAGTTTCCAAACCTGACCTGACGGCCAGGGGCGTAGCTCTCGATCTGCTCTAGATGGCCAAGCGAGTTGGCCCGCAGTACGAAGCCGCCGAATACAAAGATCTATCCGGGGAGAAAAACCTCACCCTGGATCGCATCATTGCCGATGATCGAAGGAGCCATCAAGCCTTTATCGTGACGGCACAATGGAACTCTCAATGAAAGCACCAATGTCGGTGTCAAAACCGGCGGATCTCGGGTAGGGGGTCCTGAACTATGCGTCTAAGGCGGATGGTAACAGGAGGCGGGGGACACAATGTTTACCCAGGTTCGGGCCCTCTCGATGGAGGTAATACCCTACTTCCTGCTTGATTGATCTTGATGATATGAGTATTACAAGAGTTGATCTACCACGAGATCGTAGAGGCTAAACCCTAGAAGCTAGCCTATGATTATGATTGTTGTTGTCCTACGGACTAAACCCTCCGGTTTATATTAAACACCGGAGGGGGCTAGGGTTACACAGAGTCGGTTACAAGGGAGGAGATCTACATATCCGAATTGCCAAGCTTGCCTTCCACGCAAAGGAGAGTCCCATCCGGACATGGGACGAAGTCTTCAATCTTATATCTTCATAGTCCAACAGTCCGGCCAAAGTATATAGTCCGGCTGTCCGAGGACCCCCTAATCCAGGACTCCCTCAAAGGGGTCATCTTATAATGCTACCGTCGTTCTAAGCAAAATAAGATGCATAAAAAGATAAACATCACATGCAATCAAAAAATACGTGACATGATATGGCCATTATCATCTTATGCTTTTGATCTCCATCTCCAAAGCACCGGCATGATCTCCATCGTCACCGGCATGACACCGTGATCTTCATAATCATTATATCCATCATCGTGTCATCACGTGGTTGTCTCGCCAGCTATTGCTTCTACAACTATTGCTAACACATAGCAATAAAGTAAAGCAATACATGTCATTATTAGTTGACATGCGGGTCAGATAATTAATTAAAGACAACCCTATGGCTCCTGCCGGTTGCTGTACTCATCAACATGCAAGTCGTGAACCTATTACAAAACATGATCATCTTATACATCAACATATATCACATCACGGTTTGGCCATACCACATCACAACATGCCCTGCAAAAACAAGTTAGTTCTACTTTGTTGTTGCAAATTTTACGTGGCTGCTATCAGCAACTAGCAAGAAATGTTCTTACCTACGCAAAGCCACAACGGTGATAATCAAGTTGCCTTTTAACCTTCTACAAGGACCGCCTTTATCAAATCAGATTCAACTAAAGTAGGAGAGACAGACACCCGCTAGCCTCCTTATGCAATACAAGTTGCATGTTAGTCGGTGAAACCGGTCTCATGTGCGAGGACATGTAAGGTTGGTCCGAGCCGCCTCATCCCATAATACGGTAGAATCCAAATAAGACAAGGGAGGTAAGCAATCAGACCATCAACTCCACAACTTCTTTGTGTTCTACTCATGCATATACATCTACGTACAGACCTAGCTCATGATGCCACTGATGGGGAACGTTGCATGAAAATCAAAAAAATTCCTACAAATCACCCAAGATCTATCTATGAGAAGCATAGCAATGAGAGGGGAGAGTGTGTCCACATACCCTCGTAGACCATTAAGCGGAAGCGTATATTACGCGGTTGATGTAGTCGTACTCTTCACGATCCAATCGCGATAAAATCCGATTAAGTACCGAATGGACGGCACCAAAATCCTTCTTGATCCAGCAAGCAAGGGTGGAGAAGTAGATGGGATATCAACCAGCACAACGGTGTGGTGAAGATGGTGGTGGTGTAGTGCCAGCAGGGCTTCACCAAACGCAGCCGGAACCAATCTGAGGAGAAAATGGAGCTATGGGAGAGGTAGGGCTGCCACCGGGGCATGGGAATTGGTGTGTTCAGCCCCTTCCTCTTATCCACTATATATAGGAGGCAAGGGGGAGGGCTGGGTCACAGCCCCAGCCCCTCCTCCAAGGAGGGAGGCGGCCAAGGGAGGAGTTCTCCCTCCCCAAGGCACCTAGGGGGGAGCCTTCCCCCCTTAGGACTCTTCCTCCTCCACCTCTCCTTGGCGCATGGGCCTCTTGGGGCTAGTGCCCCTGGCCCATGTAGGCTAGGGTGCCCCTCCTACAGCCCATGTGGGCCCCGGGGTCAGGTGGACCCGGGACCCCTTTAGGGACTCTTGGTACAATATCGATAATGCCCGAAACTTTTTCGGCGACCAAAACAGGACTTCATATATATAAATATTTACCTATGGACCATTTCGGAGCTCCTCGTGATGTTAGGGATCTCATCCGGTACTCCGAACAACATTCGGTCACCAATGCACATATCCCAATACTATGCTAGCGTCACTGAATGTTAAGCGTGCATACCCTACGGGTTCGAGAATCATGTAGACATGACCAAGACACCTCTCCGGTCATTAACCAATAGCGGGACCTAGATGCCCATATTGGTTCCCACATATTCCATGAAGATCTTTTATTGGTTGAACCACGATGTCGAGGATTCGGGCAATCCCGTATGCAATTCCCTTTGTCCAGCGATATGTTACTTGCCCAATATTCGATCGTCGGTATCTCCATACCTAGTTCAATCTCGTTACCGACAAGTCTCTTCAATCGTTCCACAATACAAGATCCCGTGACTAACTCATTAGCCACATTGCTGTAGAGCACCTTTATGATGTTGTATTACTGAGAGGGCCCAGAGATATCTCTCCGTCATACGGAGTGACAAATCCCAGTCTCAATCCATGCGACTCAACATGCACCTTCGGAGATACCTGTAGAGCACCTTTATGATCACCCAGTTTTGAAGTGACGTTTGATAGCACACAAGGCATTCCTTTGGTATCCTGGAGTTGCATGATCTCATGGTCTTAGGAATAGATACTTGACATGAAGGAAGCTGTAGCAAAAACTAAAGTGATACGATCATATGCTAAGCTTACGGTTGGGTCTTGTCCATCACATCATTCTCCTAATTAATGATGTGATCCCATTATCAAATGACTACTCATGTCCATGCTTAGGAAACCTTAACCATCTTTGATCAACGAGCTAGTCTAGTAGAGACTTACTAGGGACACGGTGTAGTTTATGTATTCACACATGTATTTAAGTTTCTGATCAATACAATTCTAGCATGAATAATAAACATTTATCATGAACGGGAAATATGATAATAACCATTTTATTATTGCCTCTAGGGAATATTTCCAACATTCCTTACCCTTTCTGAAAATGAAATCATTTCTTAGATACCAAGCTCGCCAGAAAAGGAATAAGATTCGCTCCCGCTGCTACAAACTCAACTGATCCAGCAAACTCAAAAGCTAGTCCGGTCCCGGGCATTTGAATATCTTCATCTGGAATATTTCAAAAATCTCGCAAGGCCAACCACATAGCAGCTTTAGAACACCTCACCAGAGCATGAAAAGTGTTGTCATCTTCCACACCACAAATAGAGGAGATGAGATAGTCTGATGGTGTTTAACTCTATTCATCTGGACCGGCAAGCTATTCATAGCAGCACGCCACACAAAAGTCCTAATCTTCTGAGGAATATTAGCCCTCCAGATTAACGGCCATATCCACATTAGAGTAAATTATTTCTTTTGGGTGGAACAAGAAATAAGTCTAGGCTATATAAAGAAATCATGGCATGTCAGTTATTGGTGATCTAGCCTTGAAGTAGAGTATCTAGGGATGTTTGTTTCTAATGTTAGGATCAGGAACAAACACTAGAAAAATGTAGGTTTAAAAAAAACAAATTCTCTTGTTGGCAAGGCAAGCTACTGAGTATTACTGGTAGGCTGAAACTTGTGAAAGCTTGCCTTAGCAACATCCTCTTTATATGATGCACTTTTATCGTCTGTGTGTGGGCGTGAGAAAAATATGTCTCTTTTTGGAGCTTGGTTTTTTGGAAAGGGGATGAGGACAAGAAGAAATTTCCTTTGGTCAATTGGATGACAGTTTGTTAACCCAACGGCGCTTCAGGTCCTCAACCTAGATATAAAGAATAAATCTTGCCTACCTAAATCGTTTTGGAGGTTGGAAAACGAACATGGTCTTTGGCATTCAGTGATCCTCAATAAGTGAGCTAGAACTAATATTTTTGTGCTAAGAAAAGACATGGGGATTCTCAAAAATGGTCTTGTATTATGAAGGTGAAAGACACCTTTTATAAATATTGTAAAAACTAGATTGTACACCATATTAGATTCTGTGAAGACTGGTGGGTAGGTTATAAACGACCACAACAGTTAAACCTTACATTGTACAATTTTTAGTTTGATCATGGCATTTCAATATTTAATGTTTTTGTGAGTCACCTTGACAACAACATGTTTAGGAGGACCTTTTGTGTGTTTGTGTGTGTGGGTACATTAGGCCTTTGGAATAGCATCAAAAGCTTATGTGAGGATGTAACTTTGACTGATGGTAGAGATATTGTATGTTGGACACTCATGGCTGATGGTAAACTTATTGTTAGGTCCTTGTACGGACAATCATTGTAAATTCCTTAGAAAAGTTTTTTCTTGGTCAATGCTTAGGAATATTATTTCAACTAGAGATAATGTCATGAGAAGGGGGTGGCAAGGGGATTAAACATGGGTTTTCTTTTATTGATTATTTGTTGATTACATTATGCTGCATATTTTTTTGATTATTTGTTCCTATTGAATTTGAATTCATATTTAAATCTAACTTAACAAATAAAATGAGAATCAACAATTTAAGAGTAAATTGGCAATTTTTTTACTTTAATTACCCCATTTAACAAAATTTTATATGCATTATCGCATTTATAAAAAGTTTTGTCTGTTTTTACCCCTTTTAAATTTTAGAGGGCGATCTATCAGGTCGGTCCCAACCATCAGGTACATGTGGTGTCCCCAGTGCAGTTTAGTTTAGTTAGCACTAGTGAAAAATGGATTTCCTAGTATGATCACTAATCTAGTTCATGTACACAATGTTTTATGTGCTATTAATTTCAAGATGCACGTGGTCAATGTTTCGAAACCTTTTTGTCTTAATAGAAAAAACTGTTCTGAATATTCCTTTTTGAGCCCAGGGTCATCTACTCCCGATGACCAATAAATTCCAAATGCAAATGCTAGATAAATGCAAAAACTCTATATTTTTTTCAACCAAGACAGTCAAATGTGTGATGTCCGAGCAAAATTTCATCGTGTTTAGACATCTGAGGAGCTTGTGGCAAAAAAGAGAAAATCGGTCCAAATAGTGCGTGAATAGTAAACTTTTTCTGATAACCCATTTTTTTCTGAGAGCCAAACACCACTAAATTTGGCACGGACTTCACGCACTCACATCTTCTAGGTTAAAAATATTCAGTTTTCTTAATTTGTCTAGTATTTATTTTGAATTTATTGTCCATGCAAGGGAGCAGATTAGCTTGGGAGCTGAATCACCCTGTTGAACCTATTCCCAGTTTATAGATAAAGAACCTATTCAGATTTTGTTTCTACATGGAAGTGATATTACTATTCGATTTACATAAAAATACTACTTTCAAAATACAAGGTGTGAAATTGGTCTACCAAGTGGCCGTTGGTTTAGTGCTTCAACAATGATATAAAAGTATGAACTTTGCTTCAGTACACCCCTCCTAGAAAAGTTTACGGATTTTGGTGCAGGTGAAGGCTAAAAGGTACCCCTTCAATTAAAAAGAATAATATAGTCTTTTGTATCCAAATCAATTTATTTAATACGCTTGATCTGCATACTATGGTGATAACCTTTTTAAGTAAGTTTAAGATCCGTGCAAACTTTAGGGGGTGGGATGGGGGGGGGGGGCGTACCGAAGCAAAACTGTAGAAGTATAGTTCTTGAATATGTGTGTTAAGGTTGTCCGTAATGGGAGTATATATCATATACTATATACTAGTATCATGCATATGATACTAATGTATGATACTACTTCCGTAATGAATAGTATCATAAGTTAGTATCTTAGGTTGCCTTATTAATTGACGAGAGCTGCTATGCACACGGCGTTTTTGAATCGATGCATGAACGATGCTCCACATCCAGCCATTCAATCATAGAATAAAGTGATCCACATCTGTCTGATTGTGAATCATGCATGCATCGTGCGTGGAGTGTCGTCTGTTTAGTAGTTCGTTAATTGACGTGCATGACACAAAATAGTACAACATTTAATATGATACAGTATCATAATATGATATCACATCTTTTTTTCTCATTTAATTATGTGCCAGATCATTAAAAAAGTCTAGTTGGCATGCATAATACCGCTTATGATACTCACATTACAACCAGGCTAAGAGCATCTCCAGCCGCGCTCCCAACAGGCCCCCCCAGACGACTTTTTCGGCGCCGGCGCCAAAAAACGGCCCAGTCGCGCCCCCAGGACGACGTAAAGCGCTGATTCGGCCCTTTTTTCCGCCCGGCGGCCGCAGGCCGAACCCGGCGCGCTGGGGGCGCTTCGGGGCTCCGGCGCAAGGGAAAAGCGCGGCTGGCCCACGCTGTCAGGTGAAAAGTCAAGATTTTCTTTCCCGACTCGCCTCCCAGCCCCCGCGCTCTCGGCCGTCAGTAGGTATATCCCGGCGCCGCCCCGCCGCCCTTCACCGGTAGATAGCCATTCCCTGCCGGAAAAATAATAGAGGTTCGCCGTGGCAGCCCCTCCGACACCAGCTAGGCGTTTCCGGCCGCGGAGGGGCAGTTTAGCGGCGGGTGCACGCCCACCGCGCGCAAGGTGTTCGGCGATTTGCCTGCCTCGGCGATGGACTCGGATGACGAGGAATTTTCTGTGATGAAATATGTGATAAAAAAATATTTATGTTGATAATTGAACGCCGAGCCACGGCGAACCACGCCGAATATGGGCCTATTCTCGCCCATATGGGCCTTTTTCGCCGAAATGGGGCTTCTAAAGTGGGCCAAAATCAGCGACTGGGGGCGACGACTGGGCGCAAAACCGCCTCCAGCGCCGAACGGATCGCCGGCTCGCCCCAGGGGGCGATTTTTATGCGTCGGGGGGGGGGGGGGGGCAACGGCTGGAGATGCTCTAACAAATCATTGTCACAACTAGTACTACCTGTACTTATAATGTTGAGGTTAGTTATCTTTTTGTCAATAATATTTTTTTTCAGTGACACGGAAGTAGAGCTTCATGGATTATGTGCTCGACTACTTCTACTTTGAGCCAGTGAGTATCACTGGCCTGTTATTATTGTGGAGGCTAATTACCCGCCATTCAAATTCCAATGTAGCAAAACTTTTTGCCCACTTGGCAGATCGCTCTCACAAAAATTAAATGGGCTTAAGACTGGCAAGATTTCGCTAAATGAGGTAATCTGGATGAAAAACTGTTAAGTGGCGTAATTAGTGCCGAAAATATCAAGGTAAAAACTAAAATTCACTCATAATTTTACTTGAAATCCTCATTTCCCCTCCATGTAATTTAGATGATTTTGTGGTGGAGGATAGATCGGATGTGAAGTCAAACCTAAATTATTAGATTATCTTACATTAAGTTACATTAAATACATACAGGAGTAGTGTTTTATGTGTCATTCTATGGTTTGGAAATGACATTGCCCCGTTTGGTGAAAGTGGGAGGTATGTATACTTCATAGGATTATAGTTTTTCTAGCATGTGTAGTTGACGAAAACATCACAAGTGGGGGATCGCATTTTTCTTTTGAGGGGTTAGTGGAGGATCACATGAACTGCCCAGCTCAGCGCACGTGTATCTTCCAGGAAAACACGGTGAATATGGGTGCTGAACATGGTAAAGGCGTGTGATTATTTTCATACTACATGGTTAGTCTTATTCCCCCTTGCAATGGAATTTTTAGTTCTGTCCAGCAAGCGGATGTACTGCAGGCCACAGTGGCACTGCACGAGTAGTGATCAAGTCGTCCACCTTCCACGGCCTCAAATGATCACGTCGCTTATTACCAACTTTTTCACCTGCCACGACTGAGTGCGTTCCCCGCGAGAAGAGGGCTCGCGTGTTCTAAAACATGCCTGACCGCAACATTAAAATGAAAAGATACCCGACCGCTATCCAGGTCGAGAACCAGAGAGGTGAAGTTTTTTCTCTTCGTCCTTGGAAGTCGAGTGGAGCCACTGAGCCGGGTGCCGATGAGAACGCACAAAACCATGTGGCACGACCCAACGACCGACCGAGCAGGAACAGAGCGGTCGCCGCATACCAAGGCCTCAGCAATCATACTCGGAGGCCGGAGCTACTTTAATACACGTCGGAGAGGCGTCTGATCGAGACACCGAGGCATGCGGGGTCAGGTCGCTGCTCGAAAGCTCAGCAGCCGGCCAGCCAAGCTAGCTCGTGGCAGGAGGCGACGGGCTCTGCTCCGGTGCGCGCCCTCATACCTACATCCATTGCCACTGCAGCGATACGTGGCGCGTGTTCGTCCTATGGGACGGCCGGCCGGCTAACTACCACGGCGGTCGAGCCCACAGGCAGCAGCTCCTTGCCGCAGAGCTCAAGCCACAAGCCTCACTGCGCACTGCTGCATCGTGTAATCGTGTTCGCCTGTTATAGGTGTATCGCTGTTTAAGCTATCTGGCGTCCACGCAATTTTGTCGTCGTCCAACTACCGCGCGTCCCTCGTTCTCTTTTTTTATAAACATCATCCTCCTTTACTCAATTGTCACAAGGGTTGTGTCGTTTACAATCAAAGGTATCACCTCAACAGGAGGTGATTCCAACCAAATACTAGGAGGGGAGAAACTAGCTATTCTAGCCAATTCATGAGCCACCATATTGTTCTCTCTATTACAATGCTCATAGATCACATGATTTAAATCTAAAGACATAAAATAGCAGTCGTCAAAAATAGCACTTGCTACTGAAAAGAGTAGCCCTCGTTCAACGCTGAGACCACCTCCAAATTGTCCGAGTTGATCTCAATCTTGTTGTAGCCAATTGTACGGGCCAGATTTATACCAAATCTCACTGCTATAGCTTCAGCAGTGAAAGAATCAAGACATATTTCAATCCTTTCGTTAGCAGCAGCCAAGAATTTTCCGGTGTAGTCTCGTAGTACTGCTCCAACTGAACCTGCAAGTGAATCAACATCGAAACTTGCATCAACATTCAGCTTTGCATAGCCGAGCCTTGGCCTCATCCACCCATTGGGTTTCACTTTCACTTTTGGGCTGAAGGAGAGTATAAAATTAGCCGCAAGCCCCCTCACTGCTAAGCTGATCTGAGCTGCATTCTGAACTGTTTCTCCATGCGTTAACTTTCGATACTCGAACCATAAATACCAAGCTGCAGTAGCCACCGTTTCTCCCAGCTTTGGTAGTGCCAACACAAGAACCTCATTCTCTGGAAGAAAGAGTAAGTGCTCCAAAACAACAACTCCTGCCCTATCAACCGCGATTGCCTTTTTAATAAACATCATATATTCCTAGGAGCTTCCATACCTCAACAGCCTTGGGGCACTCAAACAGCAAATGACGGATGTTATCCGGCCCCAAATTACAAGCCGGGCAATGATCTTTCACCTTCATGTGCTTATTTGCAAGTATTGAGCGGCAAGGTATAGCACTGTGTAACACTCTCCAAATGAATATCTTGATCTTTGATGGGCACAACAAATTCCAGACCGACCCCCAAATATCTTTTGGTATCGATGCGCTTGCATTATTTTGGAGCCTATGTCCATACTGAAAGTCCCACTCCGCATGGTACGCAGACCGTACAGAGAACACCCCAGTTTTAGTCAGACTCCAAGCCACAAAGTCTGACATTCCATGAACCAGAAGAGGGATGGCGAGAATTCTCTGGGCATCCACTTGACAGAAAGTTTGGTTCACAATCTGTATATCCCAATCTCCAGATGCCGGGTCAATCAAGTCAGAGACCCGAGAGAGCAAATTGTTCCCTCTAACCGTGATTGCCTTTTTAGATGGAGAGTGAGGAACCCAAGCATCCTCCCATATTTTAACTTTTCCCCCATCTCCGATTCTCCAAATATGTCCACGCCGCAGGGTCTCTACTCCTGCCATAATACTCTGCCAGGTATAAGAAGCTTTCTTTTTTAGAGTAGCCCTCAAGAGATCACCATCCGGAAAGTATTTAGCCTTCAAAATCACAGCACAAAGGGAATCAGGGTTATCAATTAAACACCAAGCTTGTTTGGCCAATAGGGCGAGATTAAAGCAATGAATATCTCTAAAACCCATCCCACCATTTTTCTTTGGTATGCACATTTTCCACCACGCAAACCAATGCATTCTCCTATGCGTCGCATCATCACCCCACCAAAAACGAGACATCACATATGTGATTCCTTTGCAAATTCTTTTAGGAATTTTGAAGACGGACATCGCGTAAGTAGGTATGGCTTGTGCCACTGACTTTAGGAGCACTTCTTCCCCCCCCCCCCCCCCCGACGACAGGCATTTTTCCTTCCATCCCATGAGCCTATCAATAAGACGGTCAATTAAGTATTGGAAACTGTCACTCTTATCAAGACCCAGAGTAGCCGGTAGTCCTAAGTATTTGTCATTCAGAGCCTCAGTCAAAATATTAAGGCATTCGCATACTTGGGCCTTCATGTTCACCTCTGTACTTGGACTAAAGAATATACTTGACTTTTCCACACTCACAAGTTGCCCAGAGGCCGCACAATATAGATCAAGAATTGATTTCAAGCAACCCACATTCGCAACATTGGCCTTCATCAAGATCAAAGAGTCATCAGCAAACAATAGGTTGGTTACTGTAGGTGCATCTCGACATACCTTAACACCCTCCAATTCCCCGTTATGTTCTGCATGAGATAGTAGGCCAATTAATCCTTCCGTGCAGAGAAGAAATAAATACGGGGATAGTGGGTCCCCTTGCCTCAAGCCTCTGGAGGGTTTAAAGGACTCAGTCTCGACTGAGTTATATCTGACTCTATACTCAACTGACGATACACAGAGCATGATCAACTTAACCCAGTCAGCATGGAAACCAAGCTTCAACATAATTGCTTCTAAAAACACCCACTCGACTCTGTCATAAGCTTTGAGCATGTCGAGTTTCACAGCACACCAGCCTTCCTTGCCCACCTTCTTTTGTTTTAATGCATGCAAGCTTTCGTAAGCAATGAGTACATTATCAGTAATAAGCCTCCCTGGAACAAAGGCACTTTGAGTTGGACTGATAATCTACGGCAATAGCAACTTTAATCTAGCAGCAATCATCTTGGATATGACCTTGTAAACAACATTGCAGAGACTGATTGGTCTAAATTGTGTGACTTTTTCGGGGGTATTTATCTTTGGAATCATAACGATCATAGTGTCATTCCATCCATGGGGCATAACCCTAGAATTTATAGCTGTGAGCACCTCCGAGATTAAATCATGTCCCAACATTGACCAAAACCTCTTATAAAAGATAGCGTGTAGCCCATCCGGTCCCCGAGCTTTAAAATCCCCAATAGAAAACAATGCCTTCTTCACTTCCTCGGGTGAGTACGGTGCCATAAGCGCGCCATTCATCGCCCTCGTAACTCTGTGCTGGACCTTAGATAACACGTTGATATCTGGTGCTTGGACACTAGATGCAAACAAGTCCTTAAAGTATCCGGAGATAATTCTATTCAGGTCATCAATATCCTCCTTCCACACTCCAGTGTCATCAAGTAACCGTTTGATGCAGTTTCGTTTCTTACGCGCCGTGGCCGCGTTATGAAAAAATGAGGTGTTTCGGTCACCATGGAGCAGCCAGTTGGTACGACCACGCTGCAGCCAAATGAGTTCCTCCTGGTCCAAGAGATTTTCAATGTGGATTTGCAATTCTTTCAATTGCTTGTGTAGCTGCCTGTGAATCTGTGATACTCCACCGGAAAATAGGGAGGAGCCACGACAGAAGGAAGGGAGAGGTAAAGTCATCTCCAAAGATATCCCTAAAACAGACACGCTATCATCCTAAAAAAACAAAAACAAAAAACAGACACACTATCCGTTCACGGAGCACGTGTACGTGGGCAGAATACAAGAGTCAGACATCCAATCTTGTCCCTCAAATAAGCATCAAATCTGGACGGCAGAGGTGTGTCAGACGAAGCTAGAGAACAAAGCACATGGGCCGTGAGGACATGTGGTCTAACTCATACTGGGCCAAGCAGACCTCCGCATGTTGTCCGCACTCTCGCAAATCATCTATCTACTCTATGATAACGGAATTCGGATATGCAGACTACTCCGTGAACGTATAGGGTCCACATTGGATTGCTAAAGTGGTCAAAATCGATCCGGACACCACAGTCCGAACATACACGGGAGTTTATGGGTCTCCTTTGAAGATGTTGTAAGCCATCGATATTGTACGGGTGTTATACCTGTCTGATTGATAAGACCCTTTTCTTACACATCTTTTCGTATAAAACCTATTTTTGCCAACTTGGTACGACCGATGTGGAAAGACAGGATCCTGTTACCACAACAACTTTTAAGACATTTTTTTAGAAAGAAGACATTTTCCTGCATTCGTCACTACATAAGGCCAAGCCCGAGAAAAGGCTCAAACCTAGTCCGATTTAAGATTAACAAAGCCATAAACTGGTCAGGATACAATGAAACAGTTAGACATGGAAGAAACAGGAAACAAGAAAGATACACAGAGTTGTGACAGCATACATCATAGCAATGATACACGCAAACACAAGATAGAAAAAAGAGCTTAGCCTACATCACCAAGGACAAACGCCTAGAACATGAGCAACATGGCGAAAAATCAGCAGTGCTAGATCCAAGAGGGAATTCCGATGAGAGGTGTGTTGACGCGGAAGATCAGTTGATGATGGGAGCGGTAGATGGGAGCACACGAACTTGGAGAGGGGAGCAGGCAGGGAAGCCCCGTCGCTACCAACAACCACCAGGTGAATCCTGTGGCGGTCGTCAGAGATGGCAGAGGTAGAAGGAAGGAAGTGAGGGGGAAAAACCGAAGCTAGAGTTTCACCCCCGTTCGGCAAGGAGCGGATGACGCGGGGAGGGGGGACGTGGACACTCAAATAGTCAAAAGAACAAGTATAGAAGGAGATCCATTACTGGAAAAATTCTATGGATAAACCACGACGATATACCGTGAAATGTACATCAAGACTATTATCTTCTAGTAAGCGCATTTTTTCCAAAAAAAGTGTGGTATGCTAATATCAGAAGAACCCGTTAAACTTAAACTTTGTAGTAACACTATATCAAGAGCTAGTCAATCAAGATTTGAAAAATATAAACAATCAAAGAGGAACGTCACAAAATCTGCATACAAGCCTTTATTGTGAAACCTTTATGCAAAATTATCCATGTTGCATTCGGAAACTGATTGCGCCTTGCAAAAGGACAAAAGAAAAAAAATTGACTACACTATAAACACCATAGAAACCATGCTTATTGGATGTTTTGTTATACCCACTGTTCCAGGTTATAAGGAGTATCAATTTTCATGGAAGTCAAACCTTTGTATGTTTTACCAAGTTTATGGAATAAAATATCAACGTGCACAATAGCTAATAGATAAAATATGAAAATACTTTCCATGATGGATCAAATGATATAAAATTGATAATGTAGATATTGATATATTTTTCTACAAATTTGATCAAACATTTACACGTTTATCTTTTCTAAGAAAACTAAGCATGTGCACTACTTCTAACCTATCTTAAGCGATTTTGTTTTCTAACTTTATTAGTGGTACAAAGTGAGAACTAGCCAGAGAGTTAGGCGTGCAAATGGTAAAATGGATGACATAAAGGGTACCCTCCGTCTTCTACATGTCCAATATTCTTTTTTTTGAAAAAACTTCTTACCAAGCTCATGGCAATTATTAGAAACTTTTGGCGGACTGCTGTGAAAGAAGAGCCCTCTACAAAATGCTTGTGCCTTAGGGCACGGGCTGATATTTGTGTAGACAAAAAAATTGGGTGGCCATACAAAAATTGCAGGCGATCAACCAGGGGCTTATTCTCTCCGCGTCATGGAGGTTGGCAAAGGAGTCTGATTGCCAGCTAGCTCAAATCCTAAAGGAAAAAAATATCATGATGACACTTCAATTTGGAGAGGTAAGCCGAACAAGCCCAAATCTGCATTATGGAAAGTATAAGGTTCGTCCTGTCTTAATCTCAAGTTCATTTTATCAAATTTTTGTTGGCAATAGCTCAATTTGGAGCTCTCCTTGGTTTAAGGGCTAGTAAACCATCTACGATAATCTAATTATTCAGCTTCCTTTCGTGTATCCAGCTGTAGTAAAAGATCTTCGACACTCAAACCAGAAAGCTTGGAACGAAAATTTAGTTCATTCCATTTTCAATCCTCAGACAGCTAATGAAATTCTTCAAACTCCTATCATTGATGCAAATGAGAAAGACACTTTAGTTTGGAAGCTAACCCCTGCAGGTACCTGCTCCTCCAAGAGTTCTTACAAGCACTGCTTCAACAACCTCACTCTCCCTCCAAATCAGCAACCCAAGAATATTCCACAACAAGTCATTTCATTGCTCACTCAGGTTTGACAGGACAAATAGATGGTGCCTCGTGTGCAAAACTTTACTTGGAGACCTCTTCGTAAGGCTCTCCCCGTTAGTAAGGGTGCTAGTAGACTATCCAAACATATAGATGAATATTGCTCTAGGTGTGGAGGTGTGGAAGATGAGGTGCACATGATCTTTCTTTGTCCATTTTCCAAAGCTGCTTGGTTTAGCAATCCTCGGTTAATTAAAATTGAGTTGCTTGCTGCTGTTCACCACTCTATTCCTGACATGATTAATGCTTTGTTTTCCTCTGGCAACCCATGGATAAATACTACAAATTTGTATACTTTCTTGTAGTGCCTTTGGAAAGCCATAAATGATACTCTTTTTTTGTAAAAAATCAAATCCTGCACAAGTGTTTGCTATATTTAACGCCATCTTCTAAGGAAGTAATCTAGAAGGAATGTTGCATCATGCAGACCACTCTCACCCGTGTAAGGATCAATTGCAGTAGCTTCACCCTATCATTACGGCGACGCATGTCCCCCCTTTTGATGCATGTTGCTACATTTATTGCGATGCAGCATGGAAGGTTGGTGGCAATGCTCAACAAGCTCCTGTTGGGATTGGAATTTATATACAGGTGAATAATAACTAGCATTTCAAATAGTTGCATACTGCAACCATGTCCACCTGCAGCATACCCCCTTCAGGCTAAAGCTCTAGCTCTTGTTCTTGCTATAAAATTGGCTACTGTTATCCAGATACAAGCGCCCCTGTTCTTCTTATGTTTCCCAACATCTTATCTGCTCCAGGTAATTGGGAGATCAGACCCATGTTGGCAACCATACATGCATCCTCTTCTTTTCAAGCAAACAGGGTCAACCACATCTCCAAAAGCTTGAGTGTTAAAGCTCATTATCTAGCTAGATTAACTACTAGAATTAACTCTATATCTCTAGCTATAAGATGCATATGCAAACATGTAGGTCTTTACCCAGGCAAAGATATCCTCTCTAATCTTTCTCTAAATCCTTTCACACTTCTTTCTGCAAAATGTTGTTGATTTCAATAAAATGTCTTTGTTCAAAAAAGGGTACCCTCTAACCTTAACTAGTTCAACCAAATGAACTAAAAATATATATTATAATAGAAATTTCTTTTGGAAATTTTAGTTCAACCAATCGAAGTAGCTAGTATCTGAAGCATACTCTAACATCAATTCATTTCTTTGTAGAAAATATTAAGGTTTTTTTATGTATTGATAGTATTAATGTACCGGTCGAGATACAACTACAGATACATACCATGGGAAACAGAGGGGAAATGCTCTTTCGTTAGGTGTATATACACCTGATATGGAAAAAGTTTCAATAATTAATAAAATTCAAAAATGTTTAGAAGTTTTTTTTAGAATAAACTTGACTTTCTTTTGCATCTGTATAGAAATTTTCACAAATAAAAAACAAGCGTTCACTTCAAGGCAATTTTTTTTGCTATTATAGATCACAATTCACACTATTTTGGACGAAAATTTTGTTTTTTTAAGAAGTCAACGAAGGTTTTTCTTTTTGTGAATTTTTTTAGTAGTACAACGGAAGGTCAAGTTCACTTTAAAAATATTTTCAGATTTTTTCAACTTTTTATTAGTTACTATTTTTTCCCATATAGGATGTATACACCCATAGACCAAACATTCCTGTCCGGAAACAGAGACCTAACCGGTACTCCCCATATCCAGCCCAAATCCGGGGCAGATATGGGGACGCCCGGACGCGCCGAGGCACGCCTGCCACGTCTGATCCGGCCCACACTGGCCCACACGAGCCCACATAAAATGGACCCTATCTGCACTCTGATCGAAACCCTAGCCACATTCCACTTCCCTACCCTCCCCCCCTTCCCTCCTGCACTACCAAGCCCCTCTCCGACCAGCTCCGGCGTTCTCCTACATGGCGGCGCATGGATCTGACTCCGACATGTCCGGATCCGAGCATTGGGAGCTCATCCCTTGCAGCCTCGAGGAGCAGATGGTTGTCCGCGCTGCTCTCTGACGCTCCCTGGAGGAGTGCACCCTCCCGCGGTCTTCAACGAGCTGGTGGAAATTCGTTGCCCAACTGACGGCCGGATCCGGGGCCCAAATATCTCGTCCCGCGTTGCCGACAACGGTCATCACGGCTGCAAGGCACAACCCTGCCATGCCGCGGAACATTTTAGGTGGCACCTTGCCCCCCTTCCCGGTGTCAGGCATCGAAACGGAGGCCATTTGCGCCTCCATGAACCGACACGAATCCGAAAAGGAGGCGCGGCGTGCCCGCCACGCGAGGCTTCGGGCTCGGCTTCAAGTGGAGGCGACTGTCTCAGCCCTCGGGACGCAGGCGGCCACGACAGTTCGTGGCGCGGAGGAGGCTTCGGCAGCCCGTGATGCGGCGCGGAGGAATTCCTCCATGCCTTCATAGCTGAGTAGCGACGGAGGAGAGCGGTCAAGGCAATGGCAAAAGACCAAACATGGGCAGTCCGCGCCATGGCCGGACTGCCGCCCAAGGAGGAGAAAGACGAGGACGACGGTGGGTCAGACAACTCCGACAAAGAGCACATCTGCCTCGATCCGTACTGCTTCTTTGACCGCTACTGCGGCAATGAAGACAGGAAGATAAAGGGCGACCATGGGTGAACTTCTCTTGTCATCGTTTTGTTCGTAGTTAACACGACATGTCCACTTTTGGTAGTCCGATGATTTATGTTTAGCTACATACAATGTTGCATGAGCTAATACCGATTTGAATATTCGGTTTAGATGCATCCGGTTGTGAAGGAGCTATTTTTTTATCTGTTCAGTGCCCGCGGACTGGGACCGAAATTTGATAGGAGGACTTGTGGTTGTAGATGCTCTAAGGGAAAAAAGAGAGGAAAAGATACAGTATCATACAAATTTAGAAAGTAGTCGATCTAACAAAGGAATGAAAAGCAACCGTGAGTGGGTAGTGCGCAAGGCAACCAATTCAGATAATAGTGCATAGTTTGTTACAAAGCGGAATCAGATGTCATACAAAGCAAAAAAAAAAAACTGCCCAATGTAGAACGGCCTTCTAGGGCGTTTTGGCTCCTGGGCTCATCGCGTTTTGGCTCACGGACTCAGATTAGCCCAGGAGTAAACAACAAATTTGTTTAAATTACTAGAAAATTCAAACAATTCTGTTTTTTGTGGTGAAAGATGACTGAGTGTGTGATATTCGTGCCAAATTTTCAGAGCATTTGGACATTTGAGTAACTCTTAGAAAAAAAACAAATTTCTTTGATGTGAAAGGGTTTACTGTTTTGTGTTGTTCGGACCTGATTTTTCTTTGCCGAGAGCTATTCAGATGTTTAAATACGATGAAACTTCGCATACACTCACGCACTCAAACATCTTTCGCCACAAAAAATCATAATTTTTGAATTTTTTAGTATTTATTTTGATTTACTGTTCACAAGGTGTAGATGAGCTCGAGCTCTGAATTGGATATATTTATAATAACTAGAGCAATGCCCGTGCGTTGCGCGGGATATGCCTGCTCATAATATGCAATTGAGTAAATGAATGTTCATCTTTTCTTTTTCATGATTAACCTTATGCCTGCCCATAATATGCCCATAATTTGCAATTGATCAGAAGTGATTTACCTGCCCATAGTATGCGATTGTGTAAATAAGTGTTTATCAAATTCTGCTCGTGATTTACCTTATGTTTGATCAAAAGTTTGGTAAGTAAATTAAAGTGAAATTGGTTCAAAAGGTAAGTAATTTAAGGTGATTGATTATTATACGAGGAATGTTGGACAAAGGGTTGATGGGAAGAAAGGTGAAACGTGAACCTTGTGTTTTTTTAAGTAGTATACTAGAACAATACCCGTGCGTCGCAACGGGATATAAATATTTTAGTATGTTAGCTTGTGATTTACCTGTCAATAATAATGCAATTGTGTAAATAAATGTTCATCAAATTCTAGCCGCGAATTATCTTATATTTTGATTAGAAGTTTGGTAAGTAAATTAAAGTGAAATTGGTTCAGAAGGTAAGTATAAAGTAACTGATTATCATATACATGAAAAGTTGGACGAAAAAGCGATGAGAAGAAAAGTGAAATGAGGATCTTACATTCTTTTTAAGTAGTAGATATAGAGATACAGAGATATAGAGATAAAGTAGCATAGCAAACACGATTGATACTAAAGTGGGGTATTGATGGATAGCATAGTCACTTCTGTAGTACTCCCTCCGTCTCAAAATAAGTGGCTTAACTTTATATTAACTTTAGTACAAAGTTGTATTAATATGGAGACACTTATTTTGAGACGAAGGGAGTAATTTTTTTTTACGACAATTGGTAGTTTCGTAGGGTTTCAATCACAAGTTCAAAATAACAGGCTTTTGGAGATTTATTCTTAATAGAGAGACTACCTCTTAAGCAAGTGGAGACGGACTCATGGGTATTTTTGCCGTAACTTGACGGTTTTTGGCACGGCTATCATTGATGGCGAAGACAAGCAAGATTAGTTGGATCAAGTGGTGGACGCATGTTTATACAACCTGTTGTCGTAGCGGATGTGCTTAAGTTTACGGTTTGATCGTGAACATGGCCCCAATTCTTCACTGGCTATACGGCGAGCCACGATTTTTGCGTTGGATCGCACATACTCCGGTACATATTTAACTAGCTACAACTATTTTATAAATAAGATTGATGGATCTTGAGCAAAGGGTGAAGGATTGGTGGATCAACCGCTTCGGCAAAACATCCAAAATTGCAAAGCTTGTGCATCGCTTAGCCATGCTAATTTCTTGGTCTATTTGAAGTAAAAGAAATGCACATCTTTCACAACAAGTACTCACCGCCAACAATTTTGCTCAACAATATCAAACTTGAAGCATCTTTTTGGGTGGCCGTGGGAGCCAAAAAATTAGGGACCATCATTCTGAGAGAGTGACAACTTTTATAATTCTAGGCATTTAACAAACACTCTATTCTCGTCTTAACTAATACATGAGGCTAATTTGCCTCGGTTTCAAAAAATATATAAATATAAAATGGATAAATTGATATGTTTATCCTTACGTTACTAAGAAGAAGAAGAAGAAAATACTTGGCTTGCATGGGATCACACATAATAGTCCTCGTTTCTGCCTTGCCTTAACTGCCTAAATGAGTGATTTTAACAAAACTTGACCCATTAATGTCTCAACCCCCCCTCCCCCGCACCCTCGCGTCGTCTCCACCGAGGTGACTCGGGGGAAACCCTAACCGCCGCCGCCGCCGCCGCACCCCCCTCCCCCTCCTTCCCCTCCGCCGCCGCCAGAGGTGTGCGCCGGCGTGCGCTCGACACCGATGAAGGTGGCAGCGGGGGCTCCGGCGGCTCCACGTACCGTGGAGGGCCTCGGCATCTGGGGTGGCGGCCCCGAGCGGAGAGTGCGGGGTGGCCCTGGCGGCGGGCCATTCCTGCCGGAGCTGGTGGGGCGCCTCCCTCCGTCTCGAGGGACCGAGGAGGCGTCGGTCCCCGGTCGCTGGTGTGCGGCATCCCCCACGCGGTTGCCGCCGCCAGATGCATCCCATCCTCTCCGCCCCGATCTGCTCCTTCCATCGCCAGATCCGGGTTCCAGTGGCTTAGGCCGTTCTTCCCGAGCACCGGCAGCGCGGATCTCGTCGAGCGGGGTTGGATCCGGGGGAATCCCCTGGCCGGCGCAACCACATCGTAGGCGACGCCCTCGGCGTCGTTCCCCTCCTTGGATGCTGTGGTGTGGATCCTTCTCCCCCTCATTCCGTCCCCTGCTAGGTGAAAGCCTAGGTCCCCTGATTCGGGCGGCGACGACACATCCGTGTCGTGTTCCTTCTTGGAGGCGCAGTCCGGGGATCGCAGGTGCGGCGAGAGAGTCGGGTTGTGGGTGTGATGGAGGCGGGTGGCAGCTTGGCTCTACGCTTCATTGCCTTTTCTTCAGTGGCTCATCGCGGTTACCCTTGTTGCTGCGACTGTGGCCGACAGCTCTTGCCCTTCGGTGTGGCTTAACCGCGGATGATGACGGTGCTCGGAGTGGTGTGCTCTGAGCTTGCAGGTTTGCTCCTAGTTCCTTCTCCATGCGCAGCTTGGACGTCTTCCTTCTGGGTTCTAGGGTGAACCGAGCTGCCGGCTGCCGGTGCGGCATCCTTCGAGCCAGGATGAGAGGGCAGGGGCCCTTTGCAGCAACAGTTCCAGAGGAGTTTCGGTCCATTACTGCCTTCGAGTTTGGCTACGATCACGAAGCTTGCGCGGTGGTGCATCCTCTCAAGTCTGTAGTTAGCCCTGTTGGTGTAGGTCGTCCTGTAGGGTGATTGCTGCAGCATGGCGTTCCTCTGCTTGCTATCGCTGCTGCCTTTGAGTGTGTTTTGCTTTGCTCCTTGTATCAACCGCTTATTTCTATTTGCTTTTCCTTGTAAGTTGGTGATCTTGTAATCCTGGCCGATTGATGGTTTTGTAATTCAAAGCCGGGCTCTTATTGAGCCTTCCTTTAAAAAAAATGTCTCAACCGTCAAACTCTGGCATAAGTGATGATTGGTGTTTGTGGTTAGTAGTACTGTTTGTTTTATTGTTCCGATGTGACACGTTATAGTACTTTATTAGCAGATTGTCTCGTTCGGTCGCAGGCTTGTTCTTTTATCAAACTATGTTACATTTTTCCTGACCAGTTTCTTCTGAACACCTTCTTATAGATTGACACAGTTAGCGGCAAGCGTGAAAAATATGGCTATTGACTAAAAACGAACTACATCTTTAGTAAAAAAAGGGGAAGGTTAGGTTGGCGGAGGGTTTATACAATGTGTTGTACATTTGTACTCACTCTTGTTTTCTACAGTCAAAATAAATTGAGTTTCTTCTTGAGGTTTCCAAGTATATACTCCTCCTCTGTCTCGAAATGTTAGACATTTTTTGACACTACCATTGTGTCAAAAAATGTTGAACATTTTGAGACGGAGGAATATTTTAGTGTTCTCTATGATAATTTGAAACAGTGTCTGGGCTCATCTGCACCCGGCGAACAATAAAAAAACAACAGAAAAAATAAAAAGAAATCAGAAACTTTTTTTGCATGCAAGATGCTTGAGTGGGTGCAAAAATTCATGGGTAAATGACATTTGAGGAGCTCGCGTCAAAAGAGATAAAATCAGCTATGAACGATGCGTTTCTTTCAAACTTTCTAACATGCTCAAAATTTGTCTTTTTCCCCACGAACTCCCTGAATGTCCAAACTCTAACAAATTTGGCACGGACATCACGCATTCAACCATCTTGCACCATAATTTTTTTTGATTTTTTCCTATTTTAAATGATTTACTATTCATAGCCGGGAGCATCTACACCTGGGTGCAAAATAGCTGCACTCATTTCTCTACTCTTTTTTTCATCAAGGCCACTATTTTTTATAATGTAGCATCAAGGATACAATAAGCATACATCCAACCTGTGCGTGATTAGGATGCATATAACTAACTCGAGCGCACTCGCACAAGAATCACTCCGGCAAACAAGAAAACCGTACAAGACCGTAGTTATGTCTAGGCGTAGTAAACAAAAACTAAAGAGAAAAAGAGTAACGATGATCCAGACCTAGCAACTGAGCGAACAGATGAATGAAGGGCACACAATTCAAATGTGGACACAACCACATGAAGTGGAAACCATGCACTCAGCAGGCCAGCAACCCAGCTGCCAAAAGTTGTCTGCAGAGCAAAGATCTATCGATGCACTGTGATAACGGTCGGAGATCAAACCAACAAGAGGAGATGGTACCGCCAAAATCTCACATAGGAGACGCTTCGACGATCCCACAACTCTGATGCAAGTGAATATTGGTGGTGAATCGGGACATGGCCACCGCCCCTCGCGCCCCCCCCCCCAAACAATGCACCAAGAGTCGTCACTATACCATCGTAGTCGTAATCGCCCGCCACAATCTCCGTTGAACGTGGTAGATAGATAAATTGCAAAACAAAATAAAAGAAATAAAATTGCAGCAAAGGTATTTTGGATTTTATAATATGATAAAAGAAGACCCGGGGTCCATAGTTTTCAATAAAGGCTTCTCTCTCGAACACATAACATACGGTGGTGAACAAATTACTGTTGGGTAATTGATAGAAAAGCGCATAGTTATGACGATATTCAAGGTAATGATCATGTATATAGACATCACGTCCGAGACAACTAGACCGGCTCCTGCCTGCATCTAATATCATTACTCCACCAATGGACCGCTATCCAGCATGCATATATGGTATTAAGTTCATGCGAGTAACGCCTTAAGCAAGATGACATGATGTAGACAAAGTAAACCCAATCAATATGAATAAACCCCGTCGTTTTACCCTTAATGACAACAATACAAATACGTGCCATGTCCCCTTCTTTCACTTGGATATAGAGCACCGCAAGATTGAACCATTCACTAAGCACCTCTCCCATTGTAGATAAATGAATCTAGTTGGCCAAACTAATCGGATAGATCGAAGAGAAATATAAAGCTATAATAATCATGCATGATAAAGTTCAGAAAAGACTCAATTACTTCTCATGAATATTTAGATCATAAACGCATAATTCATCGGATTCCAACAAACACACCGCAAAAGAAGATTACATCGGATAGAACTTCAAGAACACCAAGGAGAACATGGTATTGCAGATCAAAGAGGGAGAATAAGCCATCTAGCTACTAGCTATGGACCCGTAGGTCTGTGGTAAACTACTCATGCATCATCGAAAGGTAGCCAGGATGATGTAGAAGCCCTCCGCGATCGATTCCCCATCTGGTGGAGTATCGAAAAAGGCCTCCAGATGGGATCACGAAAGAACGAAAGCTTGCGGTGGCGAAAAAAGTGTTTCGGGTGGCTCTTTGTTGGTTTGGGAATATTTCTGAATTTATAGAGGTGGAATTAGGTCAAGGGGTGCTATGGGGGGGGGGGGGGCACAAGCTCGGGGGCGTGCCCTGTGAGCTTGTGGCTCTCCCGTAGCTCTTCTGGCCTCCTCCAGAACCTTCTAGGGTCCCTTCTGGTCCAGAAAAATTCATTGTAAAGTTTCATTGTGTTTGGACTTCGTTTGGTACTGATACATCTCCAACGTATTTATAAATTTTTATTGCTCCATGCTATTATAGTATCAATGTTGGGTATTTTATCTAATTTTTTGTGCTATTTTATATCATGTTTTGGGACTAACTTATTAACCCAGTGCCTAGTGCCAGTTGCTGTTTTTTGCTTGTTTTTGGTTTTTCAGGAAATCAGTACCAAACGGAGTCCAAATGCTACAAAACTTTTTGACCGTCTTTTTTTTGCACAAGAGAGATCCTAGAAGTTTCGGGAGGAGACCAGACGACAAGCGAGGAGACGGCAAGGCAACAGGGCGCGCCCTGGGGGGACGCCCTGTTACCTTGTGGACCCCTCGTGGCTCCGTCTGACCTAATTTCAACTCTATAAATTCTCTAAAATCGAGAAACCAACAGAGCGCCACCCAAAAACCTTTTTCCGCCACCGCAAGCTTCTGTTCCTCAGCGATCACATTTGGAGGCCTTTTTCGGTACTCTGCCGGACGGGGAATCAATCATGAAGGGCTTCTACATCATCCTTGCTGCCTTCCCATGATGCGTGAGTAGTTCACCACAGACCTACGGGTCCATAGCTAGTAGCTAGGTGGCTTATTCTCTCTTTTTGATCTTCAATACAATGTTCTCCTCGATGTCTTGGAGTTCTATCCGATGTAATCTTCTTTTACGGTGTGTTTGTTGGGATCCGATGAATTGTGGGTTTATGATCTGAATATTTATGATAAGTAATGGAGTCTTTTCTGAACTTTATTTTGCATGATTTTTATAGCTTTGTATTTCTTTCTGGCCTATCTGTTTGGTATGGCAACTAGAATTATTTATCTTCAATGGGAGAGCTGCTTTGCAATGGGTTCAATCTTGTGGTTCTCTATACCCCAGTGACATAGTAGGGGACAAGACACGTATTTGTATTGTTGCCATTAAGGGTAAAACTGTGGGGTTTATTCATATTGATTGGGTTTACTTTGTCTACATCATATCATCTTTCTTAAGGCATTAGTCCGTTTTTCATGAACTTAATACCATAGTTGCATGCGGGATAGCGGTCCATTGGTGGAGTAATAGTAGTAGATGTAGGCAGGAGTCGGTCTACTTGTCTCTGACGTGATGCATATATACGTGATCATTGCCTTAAATGTTATCATAACTATGCGCTGTTCTATCAATTGCCCAACGGTTATTTGTTCACCCACCGTATGTTTTCTTTCAAGAGAGAAGCCTCTAGTGAAACCTATGGCCCCTGGATCTATGTGTTCGAGAGAGAAGCCTCTACTAAAAACTATGGCCCCGGGTCTACTTTAATCATATATAAAAAAATCAAAATATTCTTGCTGCAACTTTATTTATTTTTATTTTGTTGTGCAAGTAAAGGGTTGTCAATCCCCTTGAACTCGTTACTTGCAACGATCAAATCTTGTATAGGTAGATGGATAAATTGCAAAACAAAATAAAAAGAAAAAATTTGCAGTAAGAATATTTTGGTTTTCTATATATGATTAAAGTAGACCCGGGGGCCATAGTTTTCACTAGAGGCTTCTCTCTTGAACACAAAGCATACAGTGAGTGAACTTACTATTGGGCAATTGATAGAAAATCGCATAGTTATGACGATATTGCAGGCAATGATCATGTATATAGACATCACGTCCGAGACAACTAGATTGACTCCTACCTGCATCTATTACTATTACTCCACCAATCGACCGTTATCCAGCATGCATCCTGATATGTCTCCAACGTATCTATAATTTTTTATTGTTCCATGCTGTTATATTATCAATCTTGGATGTTTTATAATCATTTTATATCATTTTTTGGTACTAACCTATTGACATAGTGCCAAGTGCTAGTTGTTGTTTTCTGCATGTTTTTTACATCGCAGGAAATCAATATCAGACGGAGTCCAAATGCAACAAAACTCCACGGAGATTTTTTTGGACCAGAAGGAACATAATGGGCCCTGGCTGCGCCTGGGGGGTGCTCCGAGGAGAGCACAAGCCACCATGGGGCACCAGGAGGCCCAGGCACGCCCTGGTGGGTTGTGCCCACCTTGGGTGCCCCCAGACCGCCTCTTTGCTCTATAAACACCCCAATATTCCCAAAACCTTAGGGGAGTCGACGAAATATTGATCCAGCCGTCGTAGAGTCCAGAACCACCAGATCCAATCTAGACACCATCTCGGATGGGGTTCACCACCTCCATTGGTGCCTCTCCGATGATGCGTGAGTAGTTCTTTGTAAACATTCGGGTCCGTAGTTAGTAGCTTGATGGCTTCCTCTCTCTCGCTGAATTCTCAATACAATGGTGTCTTGGAGATCCATATGATGTAACTATTTTTGCGGTGTGTTTGTTGGGATCGATGAACTTTGAGTTTGTGATCAGATCTATCTTTTTATATCCATGAAAGTATTTGAGTTTCTTTGATCTCTTTTATGCATGATTGCTTATAGCCTCGTATTTCTTCTCTGATATTTGGGTTTTGTTTGGCCAACTAGATCTATTTATCTTGCAATGGGAAAAGGTGCTTTGTAGTGGGTTTGATCTTATGGTGCTTGATCCTAGTGACAGAAGGGGAACCGACACGTATGTATCGTTGCTACTAAGGATAAAATGATGGGGTCTATCTCTACATAGATAGATCTTGTCTACATCATGTCATCGTTCTTATTGCATTACTCCGTTTCTCCATGAACTTAATACACTTGATGCATGCTGGATAGCGGTCGATGTGTGGAGTAATAGTAGTAGATGCAGGCAGGAGTCGGTCTACTAGTGTTGGACGTGATGCCTATGTAATGATCATTGCCTGGATATCGTCATGATTATTTGAAGTTCTATAAATTGCCCTATAGTAATTTGTTCACCCACCGTTTGCTATTTTTCTCGAGAGAAGCCACTAGTGAACCCTACGGCCCCCGGGTCTCTTTCTCATATATTTGCCTTTGCGATCTACTTTTCCTTTGCATTTATTTTCAGATCTATTAAAACAAAAATACAAAAATACCTTGCTGCGTTTTATTTCTATTTATTTTGTTTGGCGTTCAATCTATCAATCTACTACAATTTATCTCACGTTCGTTTGCCTATCTTGAGGCGTCGTACCCCAGAAGGGATTGACAACCCTTTTAACACGCCGGGTTGCGAGGATTTTGTTATCTGTGTGCAGGGGTTGTTTACGTTGTGTTGCTTAGTCTCCTACTGGTTTGATAACCTTGGTTTCATATCTGAGGGAAATACCTACTGCCGCTGTGCTGCATCATCCCTTCCTCTTTGGGAAAATACCGACGTAGCTTCAAGCGACATCAAAAGGAATTTCTGGCGCCGTTGCCGGGGAGGATCTTCAACATATACCAGGTTCCTAATCACAAATCTCATCTCCTTGCAATTTACATTATTTGCCATTTGCCTCTCGTTTTCCTCTCCCCTACTTCACAAAAATTTGTCGTTTTATTCGCTTTCTTTTTCCGTTCGCCGTTTTCTTGTCGGATCTGTTTTTGAGTGCAATCTTGTTGTGTAGTCATCATGACTCAAGAGAACACCAAGTTGTGTGATTTCTCAAATACCAACAACAATGATTTTAGGGTTTTTTATTTCTGTGCCCCTGGTTCCTTAGTTCTACTCATTCATCCCCAGGATCTTAACTTTTGCTCACTTCTCCCCACTCCCTTGGCTGAAACCCTCAGAACTGGTCACAGCAGACATTGTCGTCGGGTCAATGGCTTGACCGTTAACTCTGACGAGTGGGGCCGCGTAGGGCCGAGTCCGCATTTTGACCGTTACGTGCTAACCAGTGGGGCCGCGAAACTGACACTCACTGTAGGCTCCCCTCACTGTAACCTGAATCAGATCGAGTCGCTTCCGCGCCGCCCCATCGCCGCCGTCGTGCCACATCTGTCGCCGTCGTGCCGCCTCCGCCATAGTCGTGCCGCCTCCGCCGCATCTACCCTCTCTCCCCATCTAGGATTAGGAAGCGATGTTGGGGGAGCACCCGTCTGGCCCATTGACCATGGAGATGATTGGGTCGAATCACAGGCGGATAATTCATGGATTCCACCTGGGTAAGCATCGTTTTGCTCTCAAATTGATTAGGAGATCCGTAAATTAGGCTGTATTTGACCATCATTAGCGTGAATCAGTGCAATTTATCTGAATTTTTTTGGCCTAACTGCGCCCTTTATCTTATTTCAATCGAATAGGGTTGATCCTGCACTTGCTTTTTGGCTGGTGGTTAGAATGGAAACTAGCGAGCTGCGTGGAACTAAACCGTGTCTGATTTCTGGGTTTGTCTATCCTAAAGTGGTAGAAACCAGCGTTTCATTCACAGATTTTTGCGAGGCACTCTATTGTGACTATCCGTGGAGCTCTGCCGATGCTGTTGAACTGAGATATTTCGACAGTACCGAGCAGAGATTTGTCCCATTAACTTGTGATGAGCATCTGGGATTGCTATTTAGTTTGAATGCTGACAGCCGTTTCGGTAAAATCCATATCGGTGTGCTTCAAGCACGCAGACAACGTGTCCCGAAGGGGAAGGGTGTTCAGACATCATCTGTCTCTACTAATAGCGAGCGTCCTCGCACTCCTTGTAGGTCGAGACCAAGTAAACCTAGTGGTTCTGAAAGCCACAACATGTCGGCTGCCGCTAATTCTGCCACTTCTCCTCTCCCTTCTGCACCTGATGTAGAAGTAGATGCAGAGCCTGACGAGGAAGTGCCTCGATATGATAATGAGGATGAGATTCTATTCCCTGAACTGGTAGATAGAGTTAGCCAACAGGCAGTGGAAGATGAATATGCAGAGGAGCCTAGCAGCCGTGCTAGATTTGATGACACTGACGATGAAGAGAGGAAGGAGAACATCGACTCCTTAGTTTTACAAGAATATGATGGTGAGGACATGCCAACAATTGAGTGGAACAGGGAGAATCCTGAGCTTACTCCAGGAACTGTATTCGAATCGATGGTGGACTGTCGTAATGCAGTGACTACATATTGCATTCTCACTGAAAACTCCTATGAGGTTGATAGGAGTGAGCCTAGAAGATTCACTGTTCATTGCCCTTATGATAGGTGGAGGTGGAGGTTGCATGCATCCACTATGCTAAAGAGCAAATTGATTCAGGTATTACAACTGAATCTTTTTATCAGATTATTTATCCATTCTATATTCAGATCATGTGTACTGTTTCTTAATTGTATTTGACATCATTTTTCATTTTGTTTTAGATAAAAAGCAACCCACACGGGCACACTTGCCCACCTGGAGGGGGAGGGGGAAAGGACAAATCTAAGATTGCAAAGGTTAGGTGGGTGGCAGATGCAATCTTGGATTGGGTGAGGGAAACACCAACAATTGGTCCAATAGCACTCCATGGGAAGCTATTTGAGAAGTACAAGATTAATATATCTTACATGAAGATTTTCTATGCTAAGGAAAGGGCTCTTGATAAGATTAATGGTCCATGGAATGAGCGTTTTCAGTTGCTTTACACCTTCAAAGCTGAATTGGAGACAACTAGTCCAGGGAGTGTTGTAGAGATTGACAATCATACAATTAAGTACACAATAAAAGGGAAGGCACTAGAGAAGGAGTACTTCAGGAGGGCTTTTGTTTGTTTCAAGGCTTGCTGGCAGGGGTTTCTGAATGGTTGTAGGCCCTATTTAGCTGTTGATGCAACTGCTTTGAATGGAAGATGGATAGGCCAGCTAGCAGCAACTTCTGCAGTTGATGGACACAACTGGCTGTTCCCAGTTGCATTTGGTGTGTTGGAGGTAGAGTCCGAGGAGAGTTGGGTCTGGTTTCTGCAGCAGTTGCGCAACATTATAGGTACACCCTCAGGTTTAGTTATACACACAGATGCTTGGAAGGGTTTAGAAACTGCAGTAGAAATTGTATTCCCTGGAGTGGAACATAGGGAATGTATGCGACACCTAGCGTAGATTTTTAAAAAGAAATTCAGAGGCAAAGTTTATGATGAGAACCTATGGCCAGCATCATACACATGCAGCTTGAGGAAGCATGAGCACCATTTGAGAGTGTTGTATGCTCACAATCCTTTGGTGAAGGAGTACATGGATGAACATCATGGAAATTTGTGGTCAAGAAGCAAATTCAATGAAATCTGCAAAGTTGACTATGTGACCAATAACCTCGCTGAGTTTTCAATGCAAAGTTCAAGTCAGTGAAAGGGCTTTTGTTGTGGCAAGCATTTGATAAGATTAGGCAGATGATCATGATAAAGATGGCTCTTCGTAAGAGAATTGCAAAAACATAATATGTTGGCCATCTTATGCTCCCATCTCTGATTAAGGCATTGCATGCCAAGGCAAGAGGACTAAGGATGAAATGCATTCGACCGTCGACATACGAGACTGAGGTGACATACACAGACAGTAAAATAGGGAATGGAGATATCAAGTGAACCTTGCAACTAATGAATGCTATTGTAGGCAATGATAGATCCGTGGGAAGCCGTGCATACATGCCCTACATCTCATGACTGTTATTGGAGGTGAAGATAGTGAAGTTGATCAGTATTGCTCTGAATATTTCTCTGTTGCCAAATTTAGGGCTGCTTATGCTGAAAATGTGCCCGCACTCTTGGGAAAAGACCAATGGAACATAGTAGACCCAGGGGTTCAAACTCTGTTCTCTTGTACTGACTAGACCACCAGGAAGACCAAGGAAAAATAGGATAAGAGCTGGTGAAGAGGGCCGCGTAAAAAAACAACATAAGTGCAAAAGATGTGGTATCCTAGGGCATATTGCTAGGCGTTGTACCAATCTAGTTGATGCATCATTTGGAGAAGAGGAACAATGGGCAGCAGAAAATGCAGAGGAGAATGCAGCAGCAGAGGAGAATGCAGCAAGTTTAGAGGAGAATGCAGCAGCAGAGAAGAATGCAGCAAGTTTAGAGGAGAATGCAACAGGAGAGGAGAATGAAGCAACTGAAGTAGCAGCGAGGTATGTGTGCAACATTTCCCTTTTTTGCATTTGTTCTATTTTTTATCGATGACTAAGCTCAATTTGACCCAGGTTTAGGTTAATTAGAGGCACAGGACAGAAAAGACCAAGAGAGGAAGAAACTTCATCGGTTGAACCATCATCTGATGCAGAATTTGAAACCATGGCTTATGTCGGTTTTGAAGCTATAAGAGAGGAGGAAGTTATTTTGTCTGAAGTTCCTTTAAGGATGAGTGAACCCACAGATGACCGTCAACTAGTCATCACTTGCTCGGCCAGTCAAAGCTCAACAAAACCGCCACCACCAGAAGTGAAGATCAGAAGCAACAAGACAAAGCTTTCAAAATCACAAAATATCCCAGCCAGGGAAACCAGAAGCAAGACGGTTAACCCATCCCGGAACACAAGGAGAAGGGCAAAGATTTGAATTTGAACTTGAATGGAAGTCATAAACTTTGAAATTTAAGGATTTGTAATAAGGGTGAAAACTTCTAAGGTGTAATAATTCTATTTGTAATTTGATGCGAAATTTGAGGTAGAATTTAAATATTAGGCAAACTTTGAATTTGAACCAACACTTGAAGTCCATTCCCCTGTGGCGTGAGTTGCAAAGTTTGTTGAACTATTATAAACGTTAGGTGATCAATTCGATCTCTTTTGCATGGTAAAACTTGTAGTCATGAGAATGTGCTCCAAATGAGCTCCCAAGCTAGGGTAAACAACCCCATTTGTAATCAAGTTTTTTTGGACCTACTCCAAATGAGCCGAATATTTTTTTATTAACACCTATTCAATCTAGGGATAATTAGATTTATGCCCCTAGTTGTGTCCCACTCCTCTGTTTTACCCCTAATTCCCAAAAGTCACCGGTTCTGTCCAAGTCACTTTGCTCCTCTTATGCTTTTGCCCTTTGACCGTTAGTTTGAAAACTTCATAACTAATTCATACTAAATCAAAAAATGCAAATATGATAACAAAATGTTCAAAAAACAACACCTATATGTCAGTGTCATTTGCATTCATGAAAAAAGTGTTGGAAAGTGCACATCCGAGTTTTAGCTCTTTTGATACCACCATGAATAGTAAAATCTAAAAAATTCAAAAAATTCAAAAAAATATTGTGGCAAAGAACGACAAATTTTCTAAGTGCCTGCCAAGTTTCATCAGGGAACGACATTCGTGGAAGTCGCGGCAAAAAAAATCTATTTTGGAGTGCTGATTGTTTTTTTTTTGCCACGGCACCAACGAATGTTATTCCCTGATGAAACTTGGCAGGCACTTAAAACATTTGTCATTCTTTGCCACCAATTTTTTTTGAATTTTTTGAATTTTTTTAGATTTTACTATTCATGGTGGTAGCATAAGAGCTAAAACTCAGATGGGCACTTTCCAACACTTTTTTTCATGAGTGCAAATGACACTCACATATAGGTGATGTTTTTCCAAACATTTTGGTATCTTATTTGAATTTTTCTGATTTAGTATGAATTAGTTATGAAGTTTTCAAACTAACGGTCAAACGGTCAAAGGGCAAAAGCATAAGAGGAGCAAAGTGACTTGGACAGAACCGGTGACTTTTTGGAATTAGGGGTAAAACAGACGAATGGGACACAACTAGGGGATAAATCTAATTATCCCTTCAATCTATATAGTGTAGATTCGAAGAATCACTATTTATTGAATTAATCTGTCTATTTTTACATTTTTTGAAACAAATATAGTTTAATAGAAAACCATGAAAAAAACACGTTTAAAATATGAAAATGGAAAACTAAGTTCAGATCCTTCTTATTCACTTTGAAATCACTTTGGTGATTTTTTTATTTTTTTTTATTTTGAAAAACCGAAGGGAACCCTACCTCCTCTCCTTGGTCTCTATGAAACGTTGTACGTGATAGCTCATATGTGTGAAGGTTTTTTTATGAAAATGTCCATAGACAAAGTTTATGATTTTTAGTGGGTAACATGTCACACAAAACAACATTGTGCGCAGGTTTTGTATTTTTTTGATTTTTTTAAATTAATGGTGCTCATTTGACCTCGATCGTGCTAGCTAGTTTTTTTTGTAAATGTCCGTATACCAAGTTTAGTATTTTTCCTCATTAGTGTGTCTTATAAAACGACGAACGACGAAGGTTTCATAATTTTTCGATTTTTTAAAATTAGTTATGCTCAGTCAAAGCCTTGGAAACCCCATTGACCAGCTCAAAACCCCTCTAAACCCCACGGGGTTTCGCCTAACCCTAGCTCCGAACGTCAGCCGTCCGATCATACCCTAGCGCCAAGCGACAGCCCTCGGATGTGGTCTTCTAGAAGGAATTCTGAGGGCAGGCTGCGTGCAGGCTCCGCGCCGTTGGATCACATGGACGGCTCCACATCGTTGGATCGTGGGGCGATCCACGAGACTTGTTGGTTGTGCCTCCCCTTTCCTCTGGTGCTTATTCTGCAGTGACGAGAGGACCCACTCCTCCTCTGCTTCTTCTTCTCCGTCGACGAGAGGAGCCACTCCTCTGCTTCTTCTCCAGCGAGTTTGGGCGATATGTCGAGCTCCAGTTCATCCTCCCACCCTGGTGGACCCAATATGGTCCACTTCCCATGGAGCGATGTCCTGACTGTCCATGCAGCGCGCCACTGATACAGTTGACTTCGAAGGAGGTCAAGAATGGCAACTATGGGCGCGAGTTCATGAAATGCGAGAGCAAGCCAGAGGGGCAGGTTAGATCTCATGATTTTTCTCTGATTTCTTTCTGTATTTGCTTTTAATTCTTTTTCGATCTGGGATTTAGGGTTCATGTTTTCGTCTCAGATCGTGAAGAAATGCACACATTTTGAATGGCTGGATGACTATGTTAAGCGGATTCAATTCAATGGGGCCCCAACCCGGGAGGTCAATCTGCCGTCAGCACCAACGAATTTGGTCTCTGAAAGTGCTGCTCTGACAGTTGGGGATGCAGATCTGAAGGGGGGTTAAATAAGATGAACAAGAACTTGAAGCAGATGATTCAATTGAACAAGCAGGCGAATCTGATAGCTTTAGGATTTTATCCCTTTTATTTTGTGTAGTTGCTCTAGGGTTTGCTTACTTGCTGGTTATCACTCGTGAGAGGTGTTATTAGTGTGGTGTCATGTGCTCTAGGATTTGGTTAAATTTGTGGATCATGTGCTCTATGCTCTGTGTTGCTTAATTTGTGGATCATGTGCTCTATGCTCTGTGTTGCTTAATTTGTGGATCATGTCCTCTATGCTCCGTGTTGCTTAATTTGTGGATCATGTCAGTTTCATCATTTTTGTACACTTTCAGTTTCTTCAGTTTCGTCAGACAACACAGACCACAGAAAAAAACGTAGTTCTAGGGCCCAAATCGAAACTAAGCTGTGGTTGGGTCGTATCATTGCGTTGAGTGTCGAAGGCCCACAAAGTTAAAAGAGGCCTAGAAAATAGTGCATGCGCTGGCTCTGTTTTTTTCCTTGATTATTGCCATGGTAAATCCCCTTTTATTGTTGGACTTGCCGATGTCAAATTTATTTGTACATATCATGGAATTTTCCTTCTGTATATAGCCTACGGCACAACACTTTGATTTTTTGACATGCAGGTACTATAAACATGTTTTTGTTGCAATAAAAATACAAATATTGTATACACGATTTTTTTTGTTTTTGTTATTAAGAGCATGTCAGACTTAATTATGTAGATCATGATATGCATCTGAAACCACGTCTAAAATAAAGTCTCGTGGCACCATTAGCCACCATATCCATCTAGAGAGCATGTCTAGGGCTCGGCTACGGCACCATATCCATCTACCGATATCCCACGTAGCAAGCATACATCCATAACATATAAAGTAGCAACCATAGCATACTTCTTACATAAAACAGAGGGTTCCCTAAACCATTGCACAGGCCACAAACTATTCAAAAATTAGCTTGTTTTTGTTCATACAATATACGGAATAGGGCTACCAACAATTCAGAAAAAATTAGCTTTTCTTCTTCTTCTTTTGAACATCAACATGGCTCATTTTTCTAGCTTTAGTTTCCTTTTTGACACATCAACTAGTCCATTATCCGCGCGTGCGAAAACTTGACCCTACTCTAAATGGGCCATTTAAACTTGACCTACACAAGTACACACCATGAATATAACAAGACGAATGGGCTACCCTCCAACCATTTTTACAAGGCTAACCCTAAAACTTGCTGGTTTTCATTGAGCGATACCCTTTCATTGATTGATTTAGCATAACGGCTCGTGTACGGCACCATATCCATCTAGCGATATCTCACGTCAAATAAGATAGAAATAGCAAGTAAAACACAGATAACCAACGACATATCAAAAAAGGGTAGCAAGCATAACATAGTTCTTAGGGGATAACACGACAGAGATAACAAGTTCACGGTACAACCAATGACATAATTAAGATAGAAATATATAAAAGATAAAAAGCCCTAACACCCTAGGGCATGACAAGCTCACGAGACCGGGCCTTCACCACCATCTTCACTGCGCCTCCTCTTCACTGCTCCTCCTCTCCATGCTGTCCTCACCGATGTAGTAGGGGAGGCTGTGCATACCGTCGCAGGTGGGGAAGATGCATTCGAAGTTTGTGAAGATGTTGTGGGTTGTGAATGCGATGAATCCGTATCCACACCAAAACACCTTGCCAAGGAGGTAGAACGCATCAAATCTGTTGGTGAAGGTGACTGTGAGCCCTATCGGCGGAGTCCTGGAGTTTGGATGCACTTCCTCCAGTCGGAACATCACCGGCGAGCCCGCCGGGAGGTGGGCGAAGCCCGCACCGAGGCACCACTGGGCAAACCCCCTTGCACCCCTCCAGCGTGAGAGCGTCCTCTCCACGACGATGCCGGCCGGATACCGTCTCTCCGGCACGGTTGGTGGGAGCTGGAAGGTGGGGCCATTGTACTGCATCCTCGCCTCGCTTTGAGAGTGCTCTGGGTTTGGGTGAAGAAGAGAAGGGGGCGGCACAAATGGATGTGTGGAGAATAGGTGGAGGGGTGGTGGTTCAAATAGGGAAATGGGAAGGGAAGGGGAGTGGCACCGGCCGCACTTATGTTCAAACGAGCCGCGTCGATCGATCGATATGCCACTTTAATTGCCAACAGGTTTTAATTGCCACGTTGAATAGATGCGGGTGGATTGAAAAGTGTGAAACAATGATCTACATTGAGGAGACATGCGTGGGAGATGAGACGAACCAACGGCAGCAACCGTCCCTGCGTCCGTGGCGGCTCCCTGAAAAAGAGGCCAGTCAGCGCATCGTGGCAGCGGGCAGAGGCGCATGTAGGTAGGCTAGCTACGTGCATGCATAGTAGCTAGACATGTCGTGCATGCATAACAAGATTCTGGCGTGGCGGCCCGTGCACGGCCCAACAGTCTAACAACGGCCCAACGGGCGAACAGCGGCACCGTCCGACACGACCCCACTCATCAGGTCCAACGGGCGACACAGTTAGCGCGGCCCCACTTCTCAGAGTTAATGGTCAAAATACTGACCTGACGGCATCCACCGTTTGTGACCAGTTCTGAGGGTTTCGGGCAAGGGAGTGGGGAAAAGTGAGCAAAAGTTAAGAGTGTGGGGATGAATGAGTATGGCTAAGGAACCAGGGGCATAGATGTAAAAATCCCATGATTTTATTGGCACTCCGATTGCTCCTCCCGCCACTAGTGCGAAGTCTTGTGATATTAATACTGCTTTGCTGAATCTTGTTATGAAAGATCAATTTTCCGGTACTCCTAATGAGGATGTCGCATCCCATCTTAATACCTTCGTGGAATTATGCGATATGCAAAAGAGAAAATAGGTGGACAATGATGAGGTCAAGATGAAATTATTTCCGTTTTATTTGCGTGATTCTGCAAAAATTTGGTTCTCTTCTTTGGCTCGCAATAGTATCGATTCTTGGAGTAAGTGCAAAGATGCTTTTATCACTAAGTATTTTCCACCCAAAAAAATTATTTTCCTTAGAACCCAGATCATGAATTTCAAGCAACTTTAGCATGAGCATGTTGCACAATCTTGTGAAAGGATGAAAATGATGCTAAGGAATTGCCCAACTCATGGGTTAAATCTTTGGATGATCATGCAAAAAATTTATGCGGGATTGAATTTTGTTTCTCGTAATCTTTTAGATTCCGCCGCGGGTGGTACTTTTATGGAAATTACTTTGGGTGAAGCCACCAAATTGCTTGATAATATCATGGCAAATTATTCAAAATGGCATACCGAAAGGGCTCCTACTAGTAAAGAAGTTAATTCGGTTGAAGAAATTTCTTCTTTGAGTGAAAAAGTTGATGCTCTTATGAAATTGGTTGCTAGTAAAAGTGCTCCTATTGATTTTAATGATATGCCTTTGTCTACTTTGATTGAGCAAAATAGTGATGCCATAGATGTGAATTTTATCTCTCGAAATAATTTCAATAACAATGCTTATAGAGGTAATTTTAATCCTAGGCCTTTTCCTAGTAATTCCTCTAATAATTATGGTAATTCCTATGGAAATAAATCTTATAATAATAATAGGAACACCTCTTATCTTGAGAATAATATTAAAGAATTTATGAACACGCAAAAAGTTTTCAACACTTCCATAGAAGAAAAGTTGAGTAAGATTGATGATTTGTCTAGAAGTGTTGATAGAATTGCTCATGATGTGGAAAATCTCAAGATGAAATTTTTTGTGCCTAAGGTTGATGAATCAACTAAAGCTCTTTATGTTTCTATGGATGAAATTAAAAAAAGAACCGCTATGCTTAGAGCTAAAAGAGAATTTTTAGAAAAAGCATTCTCTAGTGATTACTTTCATAAAAGTGATGAAGATCTTAAAATGATTGGTGTTTCTTCTATTTACTCCTTGTTTAGTAAAGTTAAGATTGATGAAAAAGGGACTGGAGAAGAGTCACTTTATTTAGAAGGCGTCCCGATGATTCGGAGGGTGAGAATCTTATTGATAAAATTGATGAAAGTGGGTTTGGAGAGGTCAAAACTTTAACTAGTGATGTGGCCACTCTTTTGGATTACAAAGACTTTAATTATGATAGTATCTCTTTAATTGATTCTATTTCTTTGTTGCAATTCATGATAAATTCACCCCATGCCTATGAACAAAATAAAGCTTTTACTAAACATATTATTGATGCTATGATGAAAGCTTTTGAAGAAAAATTGGAATTAGAAGTTTCAATTCCTAGAAAATTGCATGATGAATGGGAATCTACTATCAAAGTCAAGATTAAAAATTATGAGTGTTTTGCTTTGTGTGACTTGGGTGCTAGTGTTTCTACAATTCTGAAATCTTTATGTGATGTGCTTGGTCTTACCGATATTGAATCGTGTTCTTTGAATCTGCACGTGGCGGATTCTACTATTAAAAGCCTATGGGAAGAATTAATGATGTTCTTATTCTTTCAAATTGGAATTATGTGCCGATAGATTTTATTGTTCTTGATATTGATTGCAATTCGTCTTGTCCAATTATTCTTGATAGACCATTTTTACGCACTATCGGTGCCATGATTGATATGAAAGAAGGCAATATTAAGTTCCAATTTCCTTTGAGGAAGGGTATGGAACACTTTCCTAGAACAAGAATTAAGCCACCTTATGAATCAATCATGAGGGCATCTTATGGATCTCGAACCAAAGATGACAATACTTAGATCCTTGCTTTATGCCTAGCTAAGGGCGTCAAACTATAGCGCTTGTTGGGAGGCAACCCAATGAATAAATTTTATTTTTGCCTTTTTATTTCTGTTCTTGAGTGTTAGCACAATTATTCTACTGTTATGATTGTGTTTTGTGTGTTTTAATTAGTGTTTGTGCCAAGTAGAACCGATAGGATCTTCTTGGGTGATAGTTGTTTGACCTCGCTGAAAAACAGAAACTTTTGCGCTCACGAAAACAATAGTTAAAAATCACCAGAACGTGATAAAATTCAAATTCTTTTTTCATAAGATTAATATACAAATTACCCAGGTCTTCCTGGTTTTTCAGAATTTTTGGAGTGACAGAAGTATTCGAAATAGTCAGATTGCTACAGACTGTTCTGTTTTGACAGATTCTGTTTTCTTTGCATTGTGTGCTTATTTTGATGGCTCTATGGTTTTATTTAATGAGGTTTTTGCCATAGAAAAGTTGGAATACAGTATATATAATGCAAAAAAATATGAATTGGTTTGGTACAGTACTTATAGTAGTGGTTTGCTTTCTTATACTAACGGATCTCACGAAGGTTTTGCTGAGTTTTGTGTGATTGAAGTTTTCAAGTTTTGGGTCATCTTACAATGGATGAAGGAATAAAGGATAGAAGAGCCTAAGCTTGGGGATGCCCTGGCATGCCAAGGTATTATCCAAAAATGAGCAACCAACTAAGCTTGGGGATGCCCCCGAGTGGCATCCCCTCTTTCTTCTAACGACCATCGGTATTTTACTCGAAGCTATATTTTTATTTGTCACATACTATGTGTTTTGCTTGGAGCGTCTTGTATGATATGAGTCTTTGCTTGTTTTATTTTGTGTTTTAAGTCTTGATCCCTTGCTGGACACACCTATTTGAGAGAGCCAAAATCATGTCATGACTTGTTAGAATTTCTCTCTTTTCTTCCCTTAAATTTTTATGAGCTATGGACTTGCTCTAGTGCTTCACTTATATCTTTTTGAGCACGGTGTGCTTAGTATTTTTGAAGAAATGCTCTCTTACTTCACTTAGATTTATTTGAGAGTAGTAAATTTTTTGAAGAAATTCTCTCTTGCTTCACTTAAATTATTTTCGAGAGAAAGAAAATTATGCTCATGATTTTCACTTATATTTGTTTGAGCTTATGAAAAGCAACACATGAAAAATAGTCCCAAAGAGATAGATATCCAAGAAGGATATAATAAAACTTTCATGAAGATCATTGGACAAAATAAAGTTGATTCTTAGTAACAGTTTTGAGATATGATGATGTGATATGTGAGTTGTGTTGATGAGTAATTATGCTTTAGTAAGAATATTTGTGTTAAGGTTTTTGATTCCCTATGCAAGCACGAAAGTCAATAGTTATGCAATGAAATTATATCCTACTTATGGTGCATTATTCGGTGTTAATTATGCTTAATGCTTGCTTATGAGATTATTCGTTTCTTGGTTGGTCGCTTCTCAATCTTTTGCTAGCCTTCATTTTGCACCAAGTATGATCTCTACTTGTGCATCCAAAATCCTTTAAACCAGTTTTGCCACATGAGTCCACTATATCTACCTATATGAGGTATTCTTTTGCCGTTCTAAGAAAATTTGCATGTGCCATTTCTAATTTTCAAAATAAACTTCTCTTTTGTGTGTTTGTTTCGCTCGCGGAGCGGTGAGGGGTGGCTAATATTTTCCATGCTGGATGTTTTATTCTCATGATGAGTGTTTATTCACTTGTCATCGCACGAGAGTAAGGCAAAGATTTTAGGGATGCCCAGTCCCGAAATGAAAAAAATGAATTTACTTTATGTTGTCAAATAATAAATTCCTTGGAAAGTTGTGACGCCCCCGATTCAATCGTACACTAATCATGCACGCAAACGTGTACGATCAAGATCAGAGACTCACGGGAAGATATCACAACACAACTCTAAAACATAAATAAGTCATACAAGCATCATAATACAAGCCAGGGGCCTCGAGGGCTCGAATACAAGTGCTCGATCATAGACGAGTCAGCGGAAGCAACAATATCTGAGTACAGACATAAGTTAAACAAGTTTGCCTTAAGAAGGCTAGCACAAACTGGGATACGGATCGAAAGAGGCGCAGGCCTCCTGCCTGGGATCCTCCTAACTACTCCTGGTCGTCGTCAGCGGCCTGCACGTAGTAGTAGGCACCTCTGGTGTAGTAGGAGTCGTCATCGACGGTGGCGTCTGTCTCCTGGGCTCCAGCATCTGGTTGCGTCAACCAGGTAGTATGGAAAGGGGGAAAAGAGGGAGAAAATCAACCGTGAGTACTCATCCAAAGTACTCGCAAGCAAGGAGCTACACTACATATGCATGGGTATATGTGTAAAGGACCATATCGGTGGACTGAACTGCAGAATGCCAGAATAAGAGGGGGATAGCTAATCCTGTCGAAGACTATGCTTCTGGCCACCTCCATCTTGCAGCATGTAGAAGAGAGTAGATGGTAAGTTCACCAAGTAGCATCGCATAGCATAATCCTACCCGGCGATCCCCTCCTCGTCGCCCTGTTAGAGAGCGATCACCGGGTTGTATCTGGCACTTGGAAGGGTGTGTTTTATTAAGTATCCGGTTCTAGTTGTCATAAGGTCAAGGTACAACTCCGGGTCGTCCTTTTTCCGAGGGACACGACTATTCGAATAGATAAACTTCCCTGCAGGGGTGCACCACATAACCCAACACGCTCGATCCCATTTGGCCGGACACACTTTTCTGGGTCATGCCCGGCCGCGGAAGATCAACACGCCACAGCCCTACCTAGGCACAACAGAGAGGTCAGCACGCCTGTCTAAATCCTATGGCGCAGGGATCTGGGCCCATCGCCATTGCACACCTGCACGTTGCGAGGGCGGCCGGAAGTAGACCTAGCCTAGCAGGCGTTCCAGTCCAATCCGGCGCGCGCCGCTCCGTCGCTGACGTCACGAAGGCTTCGGCTGATACCATGACGTCGAGTGCCCATAACTGTTCCCGCGTAGTTGGTTAGTGCGTATAGACCAAATGGCCAGACTCACATCAAATACCAAGAACTCGTTAAGCGTGTTATTTTGAAGTAACCGCGGATGCCGACCAGGGCCAGGCCCACCTCTCTCCTAGGTGGTCTCAACCTGCCATGTCGCTCCGCCACAAAGTAACAGTCCGGGGCCGTCGGGAACCCAGGCCCACCTCTACCGGGATGGAGCCACCTATCCTTTCAGCCCCCTCATCAGAATCACTTGCGGGTACTCAACGAGCTGACCCGACTTTAGTCACCACATGTGTCATGTATATAAAGTATATAGTATATACCCGTGATCACCTCCCGAAGTGATCACGGCCCAAGAGTATAGAATGGCAGATGGACAAGAGTGTAGGGCCACTGATGGAACACTAGCATCCTATACTAAGCAATTAGGATAGCAGGTAAAGGTAACAACTGTAGGAGCAATGACAGGCTATGCAGCAGAATAGGATTAACCGAAAGCAGTAACATGCTACACTACTCTAATGCAAGCTGTATAGAGAAGAATAGGCGATATCTGGTGATCAAGGGGGGGGGGGCTTGCCTGGTTGCTCTGGCAAGTAGGGGTCGTCAACAGCGTAGTCGGTCGGGGCACCAGCAGCGACGTCGGTTTCATAGTCTACCGGAGAGAAGAGGGGGAAGAAACAATGAATATAATGCAAACATAAGCATGACGATGGAAGACATGACAATGCGCGGTGCTAGGTGTGCCCTAATGCGGTAGGAGGTGGTACCGGCGAAGGGGGAAAACATCCGGGAAAGTATTCCCGGTGTTTCGCGTTTTCGGACAGATGAATCGGAGTTGAAAAGTTACGAGTTTGCTATGCTAGGGATGTGTGGCGGACGAACGGGCTGCGTATCCGGAATCGCCTCGTCGTTCTGAGCAACTTTCATGTACAAAGTTTTTCCATCCGAGTTACGGATTATTTTATATTAATTGTTAAAGTTTTAAAACATTTTCTAGCATTAACAGATTATTTTAATTCGAAATTGCATTCATGACGCCATCATGATGTCAACATGACATCAGCAGTCAACTCTGACCGTTGACTGGTCAAGCTGACACGTGGGTCCCACTGGTCATAGACTCAGGTTAACTAAACCGGGTTAAATAGACTAACTAAGTGATTAGGCTAATTTGTTTTAATTAGATTAGTTAACCAGGATTAATTAACTTAATTAACTAGTTAATTAATTAATTACTAATTTATTTATTCTAGCATTCTTTTATTCTTTTTATTCTCCTTTTTAAAAATCGTTCTGGGGTGGGCCCCCTTGTCATAGGCCCAGGGGCCTTAACGGGCGTTGGGTATGGGCAAACGGGTGCGGCCAGCAGGGGCGCACCCGACTAGGCGCTGCGGGCACCCGACCCGTATGAGGACCGAGCGGGCGACAGCGCGTCGCCGGAGGTGGCCGCAGCCACAGCAGAGCGAGGTGGCACGGTGAGCGGCGGGGCCGGGGCGGAGCCAGGCGCTGGCCCGCACGTGCTGGGCGGCAACGAGTGCCACGGGAGGAGCGGAGGGCAGGGCAGAGCGCAAGACGCGGCCGGGGCGGCGCGAAGCGCGGTCGGGTAGGGACGGTGTGCGAGGGAGAGAGGAGAGGGGCCTGACGGGGTGCTCACAGAGGAGCTGCAGGGCATGGCCGTGGGCTCGAGGAAGCGGAAGGGCGTCGGTGATGTGGACAGGGCGGCGTCCGGGCCGCCGGCGACGAGGGCGGCGGGGAGGAGGGCGACGAGGTCGGAGATGCGAGGCGGCGGGCGATCCGGGCGATGATGGCGGCGGCCGGTGGTGCTTCAGGCGCGGCACGAGGTTGGTCGGAGGCGCGGTAGCCGTGGTGTGGGAGAGGTCCGAGAAGGCGAGGACGGCGCCTGCTGCTTGCTGCCACGGTGGAGGTCCAGGGGTGAAGCGGGAGCGAACGGAGGAAGGAGAGGCTGTGAGGGGGGAGTCGGGCATGAGGCGCCTCGCCTCTGGTCTCGATGTGCGGCGGCGCGAGGGGGAAAGTGAGGGATCGAGCGAGAGGAGTGGGGGGATCGGGGGGAGTGGGTGCGGTTAGGGTTTCGGGGTGGCTCAGGGGGTTATAGGGGGCGGCTGGGCCGGCCTGGTTGGCCCGATGGCTAGCTGGGCCGTGGCCCAGCGAGGGAGGGGGTTTTCTCTTTCTTTTGTCTTTATTTTACTTTTGTTTAATTTTCCTTTTCTGTTTTCTGTTTTACTTTAGTTCCTCTTTTATTTTAGTCTTGTAAACTATAAAAGTAGTCCCTAATTTAGTGTTAGTAAATAGGCTACTGCCACATAAGTTTGGGCAACTAAATAAAATAGTGTAATATTTTATTTTTTGTAAAAGGCATTCAACTAATTGTTTTTGCTACCGTTTAAAATATTTTTAGAGTATTAAACCTTTTCTAAAAGTGTGGTTTCTCCACCATACTTATCTATGCATTATTTGGCTCACCAGGAACATTTTAGTCTTAACATTTGAAAACTTTTATTGTTTGCTTGATTTTGAATTTGAATTTGGATCGGTTTCGAACTAATGCGAGATTAGCAACAGTAATCGAGGTGACGTGGCATCATTAGTAGATGGTTACTGTAGCTTAATTATCCGGGCGTCACAAAAGTGTTGGTATGGAGGGCAACCATGGATACGGCTAGCCATGGAAAGTGAAAGTATGGTGGAAAAAGGAATACACTTTATTTTCTGTTTGGGAACCGCCTATGATATATCTAGCATGGAAAGTGTTGGGAACTCTAAGTCGTTTTTGTTGGTGGGATGGATACACCTCCCAAAATGTTTTTATCTCTAATTTTTTGCTTTGAGCTCTGGCACCTCTACAAATCCCTACTTCCCTCTGTGAAGGGCCTTTCTTTTACTTTATGCAATTTTTATTTTGAATTTGAGTCTCCATCTTCTCTTATAAAAGCACCATCTAAGAGGTAATATGATCGTACTTGAGTATTGGGTGTAGCTAATATGCGAGTGTGTTTCATGAATGGATCAATGGTTGAGCATGATGGGCTAGGGATAACTTATTTTAGCGTTGATATTTTGAAAGACATGGTTGCTTGTTGATATGCTTGAGTATCTAAATTATCATGACAAAACTAGACTATTGCTTTGAATCACATAAAAGTCCAACTGTCCATGCTATAAAGAAAAGAATATGATATGACATGTTAGGCAGCATTGCACTTCAAAAAAATTGTATTTATCACTTACCTACTCGAGGACGAGTTGGAATTAAGGTTGGGGATGCTGATACGTCTCCAACGTATCTATAATTTTTGATTGTTCCATGCTGTTATATTATCAATCTAGGATGTTTTATAATCATTTTATAGTCATTTTTAATCCTTTTTTGGTACTAACCTATTCACATAGTGCCAAGCGCCAGTTGCTGTTTTCTGCATGTTTTTTACATCATAGGAAATCAATATCCGACGGAGTCCAAACGCAACGAAACTTCACGGAGATTTTTTTGGACCAGAAGGAACATAATGGGCCCTGGCTGCGCCTGGGGGGGGGGGTGCTCCGAGGAGAGCACAACCCACCAGGGCGCGCCAGGAGGCCCAGGCGCGCCCTGGTGGGTTGTGCCCACCTCGGGTGCCCCCCAGACCGCCTCTTTGTTCTATAAATACCCCAATATTCCCAAAACCCTAGGGAAGTCTACAAAATATTGATCCAGCCGCCGCAGAGTCCAGAACCACCATATCCAATCTAGACACCATCTCGGATGGGGTTCACCACCTCCATTGGTGCCTCTCCGATGATGCGTGAGTTGTTCTTTGTAGACCTTCGGGTCTGTAGTTACTAGCTAGATGGCTTCCTCTCTCTCGCTGAATTCTCAATACAATTGTCTCTTGGAGATCCGTATGATGTAACTCTTTTTGCGGTGTGTTTGTTGGGATCGATGAACTTTGAGTTTATGATCGGATCTATCTTTTTATATCCATGAAAGTATTTGAGTTTCTTTGATCTCTTTTATGCATGATTGCTTATAGCCTCGTATTTCTTCTCCGATATTTGGGTTTTGTTTGGCCAACTTGATCTATTTATCTTGCAATGGGAAGAGGTGCTTTGTAGTGGGTTCGATCTTACGGTGCTTGATCCCAGTGACAGAAGGGGAACCGACACGTATGTATCATTGCTACTAAGGATAAACCGATGGGGTCTATCTCTACATAGATAGATCTTGTCTACATCATGTCATTGTTCTTATTGCATTACTCCTTCTCCATGAACTTAATACACTAGATGCATGCTGGATAGCGGTCGATGTGTGGAGTAATAGTAGTAGATGCAGGCAGGAGTCGGTCTACTAATCTTGGACGTGATGCCTATGTAATGATCCTTGCCTGGATATCGTCAGGATTATTTGAAGTTCTATCAATTGCCCAACAGTAATTTGTTCACCCACCGTTTGCTATTTTTCTCGAGAGAAGCCACTAGTGAAACCTACGGCCCCCGGGTCTCTTTCTCATATATTTTCCTTTGCGATCTACTTTTCCTTTGCATTTATTTTCAGATCTATTAAACAAAAAATACAAAAATACCTTGCTGCATTTTATTTCTATTTATTTTGTTTGGCATTCAGTCTATCAATCTACTACAATTTATCTCACGTCCGTTTGCCTATCTTGAGGCGCCGTACCCCGGAAGGGATTGACAACCCCTTTAACACGTCGGGTTGCGAGGATTTGTTATATTTGTGCAGGGGCTGTTTACGTTGTGTTGCTTGGTTCTCCTACTGGTTCGATAACCTTGGTTTCATATCTGAGGGAAATACCTACTGCCGTTGTGCTGCATCATCCCTTCCTCTTTGGGGAAATACTGATGTAGCTTCAAGCGACATCACATCCATAGTATTAAGTTCATGAAAAATAGAGTAACGCCTTAAGCAAGATGACATGATGTATACAAAGTAAACCCAATCAATATGAATAATCCTCGTCGTTTTACCCTTAATGGCAACAATACAAATACTTGTCTTGTCCGCTTCTGTCACTAGGATATAGAGCACCGCAAGATTGAACCCATCATAAAAGCACCCCTCCCACTGAAGATATATCAATCTAGTTGGATAAACCAAACTGATAGATCGGAGAGAAATACAAAGCTATAACAATCATGCATAGTAAAGTTTAGAAGATTCAATTACTTCTCATGAATATTCAGATTATAAACCCACGATTCATTGGATCCCAACAAACACACCGCAAAAGAAGGTTGCATCGGTAGAACTCCAAGAACACCGAGGAGAACATGGTATTGAAGATCAAAGAGAGAGAAGAAGCCATCTAGCTACTAGCTATGGACCCGTATGTCTGTGGTGAACTACTCACGCATCATTGAAAGGCAGCAAGGATGATGTAGAAGCACTCCATGATTGATTGCCCCTCTGGCAGAGTACCAGAAAAGGCCACCGGATGCTATCACAGAAGAACAGAAGCTTGCGGCGGCGGGAAGTGTTTCCGTTGGCTCTCTATTGGTTTGGAAATATTTCTGAATTTATAGAGGTGGAATTAGGTCAAGGGGTGCTATGGGGGGGCCCACAAGCTAGGAGGGCACGCCTGTGAGCTTGTGGCTCTCCCATAGCTCTTCTAGCCTCCTCCCGAACCTTCTAAGGGTCCCTTCTGGTTCAGAAAAAATCATCGTATAGTTTCATCGCATTTGCACTTTGTTTGGTACTGATTTTCTCACGAGCGAAAAATAAGTAAAAAACTAGAACTGACACTCAGCTCTAGGTTAATAGGTTAGTGCCAAAAGATGATATAAATAGCATATAAATGCATATAAAGCATCCAAGATTGATAATATAATAGCATGGGACAATAAAAAATTATAGATATGTTGGAGACGTATCATTGATCGTCTTCACCAACCATGAAGCAATGAGGAAATACAAGAAGCTTCATCCAAGGAAAATGAAGACTACCAACTTGGCTTGCGAGTCCACATTAGCGAAATTGGGCATCGGTAATGATTTTAATTTGTTTTGTCATAATGTCGGGTTGCTTCATTTTTTATTAGGGATGTGATACATATGAATGGTTGACACTTGAGTTTCTTAGTACTCTCTCGCATAATGTTGTCTCATGCCAAATGCTTATGAGGATGAGCGGGTCACTTTTTGTCTCATGGACCAAGATTTCAACATCACTCTAGATGAGTGGTTTACTCACTTTGGCTTCGCCAGCAACAATGAAGACATCCGCTATGTTTATGATTTTACCGAACCGCACTCGAGGAAAGCCTCCATCAGATGAGTTACCATGGTTCCAAACAAAGGGCCAATTGCTTGAAAGTCCTGATATACAATATTTTTTATTATGTTATCACTAACTTGTTGCGGGCACAAGGAGAAGTTTCCAAGGTGAATGATGAGAATATGCAAATTCTGAGGAAAGCAACTAACCTTGATGTTGGTTATTCGCCCAGCCTAGGGGCAATACTTTTGCTACACCTTGCGCACCAAGGAAATCATGCACAAGGGGATATCGCGTGTGTGGGAGTCATCACCATGTTGGCCAACTCCCCTGGCCTAAACTATAATCATCTCCACGCCATTGTCGGTAAAAACTTTGTTAATATTTGAGTTTTTTCTAGCGCTGGAATGGTAGTAGTTCGCCGTGGTAATCATTGTATTCGAATTCCTAGATGTAGGTACTTGGCCTACTCGTATGCCTAGCTGTTTCTCCATAGAAACTGGACAACCGCATTATGTGCCACAGGAAGGAGATGCAGATTTTGGCCAAGAGGCCCCCGAGCCAGAACAAGTTGATGAAGAATATCTTGCCGACGAAGAATAGGAGAAGCCCCAAGAGGAGCAGCCACAACAAGAAACCTACACCACCTACACGGACCTCTACAGTCTTCAGGGCTCCAGGAATGAGATGAGCAACCTCGCCGAGTCCCTTCGAAGCATGTTCGTCTACATGAACACAAGCTTCTCCAACTGGAGCCAAGGATGGGCTCCCGACCAGCCGCCGGCACAATGATCTCACCATCTCGGGCTTGCAAAAGCTTAAGCTTGGGGGAGGTCACTACCAAATGTACTTCTAGATGTGGTGGTATTATTTATAAGTTTTAATGAGGTTGTACTTCAACTCGTTGAGCTTCAAACACTCGTGTTGGTTTGTTCCAACACTGTTCTTTTTATTTGCTTTCGTTTTTCTTTTTGCTGATTGTGATTTTACGTTTGCAAGTTAGTTTTCAAAAATCTAAAAACAAAAAATAGAATAAGTTTTGTTTTTCTCTTTTCTTTTCTTTTTGCCCTTGGAGTTTGTTTGCATTCTTGTTTATATCTAGAGGAGCTGATCTACGTCGAACAACGAGGAATGCAAGCCTAAGGAAGAGAAGTGTGTACATGCATGATAGTGAAGGTATGTCATGTGACTCTTGTCTTTTGCACTTGAATTACTCAGAATAGGTGTAGTAGTATGTGTGATGTGTGCAAGTTGGAGTAAGTCTTGATAATTAAAATGAAGGTTTTGTTCTAGTAGTTGACATAATTTTGTAGCCTTTGTTCTATTTAATCTAGATAACTAAGACTTGCCGTGGTACTGTTCTGAAAAGAAAATTTATCTTAATGAGGAATAACCATGCACAAGAGAAAGTCTTCAAAGACTTGGATGTTGAGAAAAATTATGGAGAAGATGATGTTAGAGATACTCAACCCCATATTGTTAATTTTAATAGACTCAATAGCACCTGTGGATTAGATTGTCTAGAAGAACTTAGTTGAAGGGTGATACGTCTCCAACGTATCTATAATTTTTTATTGTTGCATGCTATTATATTATCTATCTTGGATGTTTTATATGCATTTATATGCTATTTTATATGATTTTTGGGACTAACCTATTAACCTAGAGCCCAGTGCCAGTTTCTATTTTTTCCTTGTTTTTGAGTTCTACACAAAAGGAATATCAAACGGAGTCCAAATGACGTGAAAATTTACGGTGATTTTTTGTGGACCAGAAGAAGCCCCCGAAGCAAAAGAGTTGGGCCAAAAGAGCCACAGGGGCTCCACAAGGGTGGAGGGCGCCCCTACCCCCTAGGGGCGCCCCCCATCCTTGTTGTCTCGTCGTGGGCCCCCTGACGTGAAACCGACGCCAAAAATTCCTATATATAAAGAAACCCCCGAAAAGAAACCTAGATCGGGAGTTCCGCCACCGCAAGCCTTTGTAGCCACCAAAAACCAATCGGGACCCTATTCTGGCACCCTGCCGGAGGGGGAAATCATCACCGGTGGCCATCTTCATCACCCCGGCGATCTCCATGACGAGGAGGGAGTAGTTCACCCTCGGGGCTGAGGGTATGTACCAGTAGCTATGTGTTTGACCTCTCTCTCTCTCATGTTCTTGATTTGGCACGATCTTGATGTATCACGAGCTTTGCTATTAGTTGGATCTTGATAACCCACAAGTATATGGGATCGCAACAGTTTTCAAGGGTAGAGTATTCAACCCAAATTTATAGATTCGGCACAAGGGGAGCCAAAGAATATTTGCAGGTATTAGCAGCTGAGTTGTCAATTCAACCACACCTGGAGATTAGTTATCTGCAACAAGTGATCAATAGAAAAGTAATATGATAGTTTTGATAATAGTAGCAACATCAATGGTAACGGTAACATTGATAGAAGTAGTTTTGTAGCAAGTGCAACAATAACGATAGCAGTAGTAACTTAGCAAGAACAATATAAGATAAATTCGTAGGCATTGGATCGGTAATTTGTTGGATGATATTCATCATGCGACAGTCATAACTTAGGGCAATACGGCACTAGCTCCATTTCATAAATATAATCCAGGCATGTATTCCGTAAATAGTCATACGTGCTTATGGAAAGAACTTGCATGACATCTTTTGTCCTACCCTCCCGTGGCAGTGGGGTCCAATTGGAAACTAAGTGATATTAAGGCCCCATTTTAATAGATAACTAGAACAAAGCATTAACACATGGTGAATACATGAACTCCTCAAACTACGGTCATCACCAGGAGTGGTCCCGACTATTGTCACTCCGGGGTTGCCGGATCATAACACGTAGCAGGTGACTATAACTTGCAAGATCGGATCTAGAACATGGATATAATGAGGATAACATAAACGGTTCAGATCTGAATTCATGGCACTCGGGCCCAAAGTGACAAGCATTAAGCATGGCAAAGTCATAGCAACATCAATCTCAGAACATAGTGGATACTAGGGATCGGGCCCTAACAAAACTAACTAGATTACATGATGAATCTCATCCAACTCCTCACCGACCAGCGAGCCTACGAAGGAATTACTCACTCCCGGTGGGGAGCATCATGGAATTGGCGATGGAGAAGGGTTGGTGATGACGAAGATCGAAGATCCCCCTCTCCGGGCCCCAAACGGACTCCAAATCTGGCCTCCCAATGAAGAACAGGAGGTGACGACGGCTCCGTCTCGTGGAACGCAATAATTCTTTCTCCCTGATTTTTTCTCTGAAAATAGGATTTTATAGCATCATTTTTAGGGTCTGCGGGGCCACCAGGTGGGGACAACCCACCTGGGCGCGCCCTGGTGGGTTGTGCCCACCCAGGTGCCCCCTCCGGTGGTTCTTGGCTCAAGAAATTCTCTTTTATTGGGTAAAATTCCTCGCAAAGTTTCATTCCATTCCGAGAACTTTTATTTCTGCACAGAAATAACACCATGGTAGTTCTGCTGAAAACAACGTCAGTCCGGGGTTAGTTTCATTCAAATCATGCAAATTAGAGTCCAAAACAATAGGAAAAGCATTAGGAAAAGTAGATACGTTGGAGAGGTATCAACTCCCGCAAGCTTAAACCTTTGCTTGTCCTCAAGCAATTCAGTTGATAAACTAAAAGTGAAAAAGAAAAACTTTTACAAACTCTTTTGTTCTTGTTTGCATAAATAAGCTTAAAAACACCCAGGTTTTCAGCTAGTATTATAACTAACCATGCCGATAATAACTCTTAAAAATTATATTAACTCATATCAATGACATAATCAGCTAGCGAGCAATAATAAGATATCTCAAACATCAACACATTATCAAAACAACCATGATATAATATGACAATAGTGGTATCTTGCTAGCCCTTTCTGAGACCGCAAAACATAAATGCAGAGCACCCCCAAAGTTCAAGCAGCGACTAAACATTGTAATTCATGGTAGAAAAAGATCCAGTCATGATGCACCCAACATTAGCTACACACAATAAATTAGTATGACAGCAGTGCTCTCAAGTTCGGGCGCTTATTTTAGAGGGTGATGACACAACATAAAAGTAAATAGAAAGTCCCTTCATAGAGGGAAGCAGTCATTTGCAGCGGTGCCAGAGCTCAAGGTTTTAAAGCAGAGGTAAATGATATTTTGAGAAATGCACCCTTCTTGTTTACTCCACGACCATCAGTTATCAATATCTTCCATGCTAAGCACGCTAGTGGCGGTTCCCAAGCGATAAAAGTAAAGGTTTACTCCCCCTCCACCAACAATCACACTCCATGGCTTGTCCAAAACAAAAGGTGCCGTCCATACCAACAACAGTCCCCGGGGAGTTTTGTTTAATTATTTGCAATTATGAATTCAGGACTGGGAATCCCTATTACTGCCCTTTTCTCGTGCGATGGCGAGTGAATAAACACTCATCCTGAGAATAACCCGCTTAGCATGGAAGATACCGACCACCTCCCGTCGTTCCATGAACGATCCAGGCACACAAAGAGGATATTTATTTGAAGTTTTTAGAGGTGGCAGATGCAAATTTACTTAGGACGGCAGGGTAGTACCGCATATAGGTAGATATGGTGGACTCTTCTAGAATAACTTTGGGTTCAAGGTTTTTGATGTACAAGTAGAGTTCCCACTTAGCACAGGCGAAGGCTAGCAAATAGGTTGAGAAGCGGCCAGCTAGAGAGCAACAACGGTCATGAACATGCATTATGCATAAGTAACATTGGACACTAGCATGAGTAGGATATGAACACCATGAACATAAATATGATAGAGGCTATGTTGATTTTGATTCAACTACATGCATGAACATGTGCCAAGTCAAGCCACTCGAACATTCAGAGGAGGATACCATATCATCATACTACATCACAATCATTTTAACGCAATGTTGATATCCAAGATAAATCATTATCAAACCCTAGCTACTTATGCATGGCATGAGAAACTATAATATCTAATTGTCATTGCAAACATGTTTAATCATAATGGGCTGAATCATGGATACTAGGTTAAACATATTTATAAAAACAGAACAAGTCGAGTTCATACCCGTTTCTCTCTGCCATGGACAGTTCATCGAATATCGTCATTATTTCCTTTCACTTGCATGACCAAACGATGTGAAAATAATAATAGTGCAAGAGTGCTGTGGACTAAGCTGGAATCTGCAACATTTGATTCAACAGGAGAAGACAAGGTAATATGGGCTCTTTGTTAGATCAATATTTATGCATACGAGAGCCATTCAAGATTTTCATCGTGGTCTTCTCCTCGGTACGACTCGAATAAAAATAAAAGAAATTCAGAGAAACACACTGAAATATTTTTGGAGTTTTTGGTTTTCTTGAACAAGCAAAAAAAAGGGAAAAGCAAAAATGAGAAAAAACTATTTACACGAGAAAGCTCCCAACAAGCAAAAGAAGAAAAAATACGGCTAACTACTCTAGAAAGGAAAATAAAAAAGAAGGAGGAAATATTTTTGTATTTTCTCAAGGTTTTTCAAACACACAAGAAGAAAGCGAGAAAATAAATTTAACATGGATAATACAATGAAAAAGTGTGGACACCGACAACTGGAATGAAATGTGTGAATATGAATGTAATGTCGGTGGAAAACACGTACTCCCCCAAGCTTAGGCTTTTGGCCTAACTTGGTAATCAGTCAGTAGCCTGGATGATAGTCGTGGTGGTAGCTCACGGAGGCTCTCGGTGCCGACGTCTCAGCCTGCCGTGCGGCCGCAACCGCCGCGTTGTGAGCTCGAGCCTCGCTCTCAAGAACAAAATATCTTCCCCTGCTGTGATAATCGAAGAGAGCAGGTGCGGGCAAATATGTGTACTCCATGGATTCTTGATTAAACATCAATTTATAGGTGAAATTATGGATATCTCCTTTAAGGACCGTGTGATGTTTCATAGCATCAAAATCTAAATACTGCGTGGGTAGGATAGGGTCAAAGGGCAAAGGTGAAACACCCAGCTCTCTTGCTAAACGTGTGGCTAAAGTCCGCCATAGAAATAGCCGCTATTAGCATTTTGTTGCAACCTGCGTGCAACAATCGCTCCAAGATTATAACTTCTGTCACCGGTGAGAGTGGTGCATATGTGGCTCAAGTCTGGAGCACAAAGTGTACTACAATCTTGTTTGCCTACAATACATTTCCCATTAAATAAAGCAAAGTACGGAATTGCGGGAAAATGAATACTCTTTATTCTACCTTGCGTCACACCCCTCGTCTCACCATAGCAAAGGCTAGTCAAAAAAGCTTGGAACTCAGACCTTGGTGGTTCGTCAAGCGAACCAGTGGTAAGCAAATCTCTCTAGTGATATGGTAATGAATTTTCATACAATTTAAAGGACACCCAAGACTCATCGGGATGGAATTTAAATCCCTTGACAAATGATTCAGTGAGAGTGTGGTGTTGATTGCACTTATCTGAAGTGTAGGGACCGAGACCGGCATTGTGAATATATTTCTCAAATTCCTCCTTAATGCCCACACGCACCATATAATCATCGCAAGGCCATAAGCATGTTTTGGTGGCAGCATCTCGTATGGAACTTTCACTCGGTTCAACATAAGACCGACGAACGGAGTTTTCACTAGAAGATGCCTCCGAGGATCTCCTGTTCAAAGACCTCCTTCCAAAGAGGTTCATCATCTTCGTGTACAAATTTCTTAAAATTTTTGGGTGACAAAAATTTATCAACAAAACTTTACAAGATTGATAGCAACTACTCATAGGGATACATACAGGCCATAGCAAGCATTCAAACTACTTAGAACTCTAAGAATTCAACATGTAAGGTCATCTACAGCAGCACCAAGAGAAGCTAATTATTCAAAATATAAACCACTAAAGCAAAAACTAATTGGACAAACGGTGGAGTCACATACCAAGCAACAATCCCTCGAAATAGTTTTGGAAACGGAGCTTTGAGCAAAGAGATCGAAATCCACAGGTTTGAGAGCAAGAACACGAGAGAGAGAGAGAGAGAGCAATGGTGATTTTTTTCTGGAGGTAGGTGATGAAGTGGTATGAAGAGATAAGTGAGGGGGCCCACGTGGGGACCACAACCCAGCAGGGTGCGCCTAGGGGTCCTGGCGCGCCCAGGTGGGTTGTGCCCACCTGGTGCACCTCCCTCTGATGTTATTTGCACCAAAAATTCTTAAATAATTAGAAAAAATCGTATTAAATTTTTAGACCATTCTGAGAACTTTTATTTTTGGGTCATTTTTTTATTGCACGGGGAATTCAGAAAACAGACAAAACATGACATTTTATTTTATTTAACTAATAAAAACAGAAAACAAAAGGTGGGGACAGAATGTAGTGCTTACTAAATTCATCAACTTCATACCTCTAAAAATGATCCATTAATAAGGTTGATCAAGTCTTATTAACAACCACTTTCGATTAGCATGAAACCGAAGAACTTACGTAAATCACTAAGTTATTGATAACCCACAAGTATAGGGGATCAATTGTAGCCTCTTTCGATAACTAAGAGTGTCGAACCCAACGAGGAGCTAAAGGTAGAACAAATATTCCCTCAAATTCTATCGACCACCGATACAACTGTACGCACGCTTACCATTCGCTTGACCTAGAACAAGTATGAAACTAGAAGTACTTTGTAGGTGTGATAGGATAGGTTTGCAAGATAATAAAGAGCAAGTAAATAAAATCTAGGGGCTTTTTAGATAAAGACACAACTAAGTTAGTTTTAGTAGAGAGTTTTTCTCAACAAGAAAGTTATTTGTCCCAAGGCAATTGATAACAAGTACCGGTAATCATTCTTGTAATTTTATATGAGGGAGAGGCATGAGCTAACATACTTTCTCTACTTGGATCATATGCACTTATGATTGGAACTCTAGCAAGCATCCGCAACTACTAAAGATCATTAAGGTCATGAAACCCAACCATAGCATTAAGTATCAAGTCCTGTTTATTCCCATACCTCATACCCCACCTACTCGGGTTTAAGTTTCTGTCACTCTCGCAACCTACCATAAGCGAACCATGAACATATTGCAACACCCTACAGCGGGGGCACCTCACGTTTGCGCGAGAACAGATGGCACCGTAGGACATCACCATAAATAAAATATATAATCATACCAACCAAGATCACGATTAACAAACAGGACAAAACGGATCTACTCAAACATCATAGGATAACCATAGATCATTGGGAAATAATATATGGAGTTGAGCACCATGTTTAAGTAGAGGTTACAGCAGGGGGAAGAGGTGTTACACCACTGCATAGAGGGGAGAAAGTTGGTGTTGACAGTAGCAAGATTGTTGATGTAGATCGCCGTCTTGATCGTTGCCCCTGGTGGCACTCCGGCGCCACCGGAAGCGAGGGGGAGAGAGACCCCCTACTTCTTCTTCATCCATGGCCTCCACCCTAGATGGGGAAGAGAGTTCCCCCCTGGTACTTGGTCTCCATGGCGGCGGAGGGGCGGGAGCCCCTCCGAGATTGGATCTCCCTCTCTGTTCTATTCTGTTTCGCGTTCTCAGATCTGACCGAAAACCGTTTCTTATATTCTGGGAGATCCGTAACTCCGATTGCGCTGAGATTTGAACACTATTTTTTTTCTGGATATAAGCTTCCTTGCGCCCGAAGTAGAGCCCCAACCGACGTTCGAGGAGGGCACAACCCACCACCACGCACCATGGGCCTCTGGCGCGCCCTGGTGTCTTGTGGGCTGTGTGGGCCTCCGTTTGCGCTGATTCCAACTCCCAAAAATCACAAATATTCCAAAATAATACTCCGTGAAATTTTATTGCATTTGGACTTCGTTTGATATGGATACTCTGCGATACGAAAAACATGCAGAAAACAGGAACTGGCACTGGGCACTAGATCAATAGGTTAGTCCAATAAATAATATAAAAAGTTGCCAAAAGTATTTGAAAGTGGTATAATATTGGCATGAAACAATAAAAAATTATAGATACGACGGAGACGTATCAGGATCCCCAAGCTTAATTCCTGCTCGTCCTAGAGCAGGTAAATGATAAAAAAGATAATTTTTGATGTGGAATGCCACCTAGCATAAACTTGATCATATATCTAATCATGGCATGAATATTAAGACAAGTCTATAATTTGACATAAAGACATCAATACTCAGGCATCCCAACAAACAATCATGTCTTTCAAAATATCAACACTAAAGAAAGCTATCCCTACAAAATCATATAGTCTTGTCATGCTCTGTCTTCTTAACACAAAGTATTTATCATGCAGAACCCCAATGACAAGCCGAGCAATTGGTTCATACTTTTTAACGCGCTTCAGCTTTTTCAACCCTCACGCAATACATGAGCGCAAGCCATGGATATAGCACTACGGGTGGAATAGAGTATGATGATAGGGGTAAATATAAAGAAGACCAAAAAGTAAGAAAGTCTCACACCAACGTGGCTAACCAACGGGCTATGGATATGCCCATCAATTGATATAAACGTGAGGAGTAGGGATTGCCATGCAACGAATGCACTAAGAGCTATAAGTGTATGAGAGCTCAGTATGAAACTAAGTGGGTGTGCATCTAATCCTATAATAAAAAATTCCCACTAGTATATGAAAGTGAAAACATAGGAGACTCTCCATATAAAAAACATGGTGCTACTTTGAAGCACAAGTGTGGTAAAGGATACTAACAATGCCCCTTCTCTCTTTGTTTATTTTTTTCTTCTTTTTTTCTTTTTCTTCCTTTTTCTTTCTTTTTTTCTTTTTTTTTCTCTCATTGTCCGGAGTCTCATCCCGACTTGTGGGGGAATCATAGTATCCATCATCCTTTCCTCACTGGGGCACTGCTCTAAAAATGAATAATGATGATCATCACAGTTCTATTTACTTATAACTCAAAAGAAATAAAAATTACAACTCGATACCTATGAAAAAATATGACTCTATATGAATGCCTCTGGCATGTACCAGGATGTGCAATGATCTAGCGTAACATGTATGAAAAATGATGAAAGGTGGCTGAGCCACAACTACTATGTCAGCTATATGATCATGCAAAGCAATATGAAAATGAATGCTCAAGTCATCAAACGGAAGCGGTGGAAGTTGCATGGCAATATATCTCGGAATGGCCATGGAAAAGCCATAATAGGTAGGTATGGTGGCTGTTTTGAGGAAGATATAATAAGGCTTATGTGTGATAGATCGTATCATATCACGGGGTTTGGATGCACCTGCGAAGTTTGCACCACGTCTCGAGGTGAGAAAGGGCAACGCACGGTACCGTAGAGGCTAGCAAATTGCGGAAAGGTAAGAGTGCGTATAATCCATGGACTCACATTAGTCATAAAGAACTCATATACTTATTGCAAAAGTTTATTAGCCCTCGAAGCAAATAACTACTACGCATGCCCCTAGGGGGATAGATTGGTAGGAAAAGACCATCGCTCGTCCCCGACCGCCACTCATAAGGAGGACAATCAATAATAAATCATGCTCCAACTTCATAGCATAACGAGAGACTATACGTGCATGCTTCGGGAATCACGAACCTTAACACCAATATTCCTACTAAACACAACCATTCACTAGTACCTCCCACATATTACCATCTCTATATCGCAAAACTATTGCAAGGAATCAAACATATCATATTTAGTGATCCATAAATTTTATGTAGGATTTTTTGACTAACCATGCAATTGACCAATTCCTGTTGACTCTCTAAATAGATCTAAGTGAAGAATGAGAGTTTAATCCTTTCTATAAAAGACCATGCTCTAATAAATATAAGTGAAGCAAAAGAGCATTGTTCAAACAACGGTTTTCTATGTGAAGAGAAACAGGCAATCCAAACTTCAAATGATATAGCTGAAGCACATGAAGCATTCTATAAAGCCATACTCAAAAGATATAAGTGAAGTGCAATGAGCATTCTATAAATCAACCATGGACTATCTCATACCAGCATGGCGCATAAAAGAAAAAAGAAAACTAAATGCAAAAGACGCTCCAAGATCTGCACATATCACATGAACGAAACGAAACCGAAAACATACCTATACTTGTTGAAGAAAGATGGGATGCCTTCCGGGGCATCCCCAAGCTTAGACGCTTGAGTATCCTTGAATATTTACTTGGGGTGCCTTGGGCATCCCCAAGATTGAGCTATTGCCTCTCCTCCTTCTCCTCATATCGAAACCTCCTCGATTTTTGATCACTTCATCCACACAAAACTCAACAGAAAGTTCGGTAAGATCCGTTAGTATAATAGAGCAAATCACTACTCTAAATACTGTTGCAAACCAATTCATATTTTTTTGCATTGTAGCTATAGTAATATAACTTTTCCATGGCTTATACCACCGATAAAAATCAATAGTATCATCAAAACGAGCAAAACAATCCATCAAAAACAAAATCTGTCTTAAACAGGACAATCTATAGCTATCTGAACATTCACCATCCTTCTGGTACTCCAAAATTTCTGAAAAATTAGGAAAAAATAAACATTTTATATAGCAAGACAGTGCAAAAGGTTTCATAACCATTTGACGTTCCAGTAAAAAATGTAAAATCGTGCACTACAGCCAAAGTTTCTGTTTTGCACCGCACAAACCAACAAGCAGTTTAAACATCCTAAAGGCAAACCTTGGCACATTATTTTTATAATACAATGGATTTTTACAAGGGAATAATTATTTTTGTTGAAAAGTTTCTGCAATTCAAGATTCACAAAGTTTACATGGGCATGAACAAAGTTCAAGGCATGCTCCCGCTTGCACGGTGCTCATCCTTCTCACTTTCACTTTTCTTTTTGTGAAGTTTTAAGTTCCCCTCTATATTTTTTTGTTTTTAAACTTTATAAAAGCACTCAACAGAAATAAATGACTCTCTAAAACTTCCGGGTTGTCTCCCTTGCAGCGCTTTCTTTAAAGCCATTAAGCTAGGCATAAAGTGCTCAAGTAATGAATCCACCCGGATCCCAAGGTATATCAAAGCCAATTTGAATCAACAATGATTTAGCATTTAGTAGTGAGCACAAAGCAACATATATCAAGCAATGAAGAATTTTAACTCTCTTCCTATGCATCGGCATGTCATACCAGAACAGTTCATGCACATCAAGTAAAGGCCAATACATAGCATAAGCAGTTTCTTGCAACTTTTTCGTGTTGGAAACATAAAGAAGCGGAGACATCGTTCCTCCCTCATAATAATTGCAAGTAGGATCAGAAAGAACATGCATATTATATTCATCAAAATCATCATGTGTAGTAGCAAAATGCAACCCATCAACATAATCCTTAATAAGAGCAAACTTCTCCGATATAGTGTAGTTTGGAGAATTCAAAAAGATAATAGGACTATCATGTGTGGGTGCAATAGCAACAATTTCATTCTTAACATAAGGAACTATAGCAAGTTCATCTCCATAAGAATAATTCATATTGGTATCTTGGCCACAAGCATCAAGTTCATCAAAAAGTGATATTTCAAACGAATCAACGGGATCATAGCAATTATCATGGCATTCATCCTTCGGTAAGAACGAAGGGACATTAAACAATGTATGAGTTGAAGAGTTACTCTCATTAGAAGGTGGGCACGGGTGATCAATCCGTTCTTCCTCCATTTTTTCTTCGCTCTCCTCATCATGTTTTTCATCCAATGAGCTCGCAGTTTCATCAATTTCTTCTTCCATAAACTCTTGTAGAATATTAGTCTTTTCTTGGACAACGGAGTTATTCTCAATAAATACATCAATATCATAATTGTATTTGTAATTATCATAGCAATATTTAAGGATAGCAAGATTTTCAGGTCTATAAACTGAATCATCAAAATCTTCAAACTTTTCAAACAAAGATTCAATTTCATATGCACCCTTAAAAGCAACAAATTCTTCTATCCATTCCACATCATAGTAATCATATATACCATTAGCATAAGAAGCCAAGGTTTCATTATCATTAAATTCACATGAAAAGGGAAGATATGGAGCATTCATCCTAGAGCAAAAAGTATAATCATATCTCGGGCATAAATTCCGAGCATACCAATGCAACATATGAATTGGATCCCATAAAAATTTCCCTTTATGAGTCAAGCGATAATCCCTAAAGTATTCACGTTGATCCAACGTTACTCCCATTATATAGTTGAATGGGGTTTTCTCAGGATTATCAAAGTAGTGCATAATATCTTTTACATAACGATCATCGAGGATTTTAGGAGGTTCCCCATCTCCATGAGTAGCAAGTACCACTAATTTTTCTGGTGTTTCGTGTTCCATATCAAGAACTAAAGATAGAGAACAACTTAGAAAAAAACTACTTGGTGATAAAGCAAACAAGCACACACGAGAATATTCACCCCACGCTATTGCTCCCTGGCAACGGCGCCAGAAAAAGGTCGATAACCCACAAGTATAGGGGATCAATTGTAGCCTCTTTAGATAAGTAAGAGTGTCGAACCCAACGAGGAGCTAAAGGTAGAACAAATATTCCCTCAAGTTCTATCGACCACCGATACAACTCTATGCACGCTTACCGTTTGCTTTACCTAGAACAAGTACGAACTAGAAGTACTTTGTAGGTGTGATAGGATAGGTTTGCAAAATTATAAAGAGAACGTAAATAAAATCTAGGGGTTGTTTAGATAAACACACAACTAAGTTAGTTTTAGTAGAGAGTTTTTGTCAACAAGAAAGTTATTTGTCCCCAGGCAATCGATAACAAGTACCGGTAATCATTCTTGTAATTCTATATGAGGGAGAGGCATGAGCTAACATGCTTTCTCAACTTGGGTCATATGCACATATGATCGGAACTCTAGCAAGCATCCGCAACTAATAAAGATCATTAAGGTCGTGAAACCCAACCATAGCATTAAGTATCAAGTCCTCTTTATTCCCATACATCATACCCCACCTACTCGGGTTTAAGTTTCTGTCACTCTCGCAACCCACCATAAGCGAACCATGAACATATTGCAACACCCTACAGCGGGGTCCCTCACATTTGCGCGAGAACGGAGGGCACCGTAGGACAGCACAAGAAATAAAATATACAATCATACTGTCGGGGGAAATCGACACCTATGGAATCACTGGGACTCCTTCTACGGTTGGCGGGCGCGAGGTTGTGCGAAGAGCGGGTCTGACAGGAAGCACACGGATCGTTTACCCAGGTTCGGGCCGCGGAGATGCGTAATACCCTAGTCCTGCTTTGGTGGATGTATTTGAGTGTTCTTGTGTTCTTGAGCTAGCTACAGGGTGTAACTTGCCCAAAAGATCTGAATCCTTCTCCTGGTCGCCTCGGGCCTCCTATTATAGGAAAAAGGGGTTGCCACAGTGGCACATAGGAGGTGGAAAGGTCTACAGTCGATAAGCCTATCCTTTGGTACCGTCGGACAACCACATTTAATGCGCTACCGACGTGCCCCTCTCACTTTATCGGGGACGGCAAGGAAGCACCTCCCAGCTGTCGCCGCCTCGCCTGGTTCCGACGTGCGTCCGAGCTAACGAGGCGTTGCTGCGCCACGTTGGCTGGCTGCTGGGCTGGCGCGATGGTGGAGCCTTCACGAAGGGTCGCATGCCACCACGCAGGTGTTTGCTGAGTCGGTGTAGAGCCGCCCATCGCCACGCAGGTGCCTGCCCAGCTGGTTGAGCTAACAGCTGCTTGGGGACGGCAGTGGAGTCTTGGTAGGCGCGGGCCTGGCTATGGCCCCGCTGATGCCCTCGGCAAGGGTCTTGCTGGGGGCCCGGCAAGGGTCTTGCCGTGGCGTTGCAGTCGTCCCCGGCAAGGCGCTTGCCGGGGGTCTTGTGGATTTCCTCGGCTAGGATCCCGCCGAGGGTCGCCGTCTTCTAGTCCTCATCTGATCCTGTGTATTTATGATCTTGACAAAGATCTGCATGCCACCACGGAGGTGCCTCCCGAGCCCTGGTTCCAATGTAGTTGTTGATGGCATTTGGAACCTTTGGGCTCAAGGGTGGCTCGCTCTGCTGGCGTTGGGCAAGTTGACCCGGCAAAGCTCTTGCTGGGGCCGCGGAGGTCGTCCCGGCAAGGGTCTTGCCGGGGGGGGTCCACCTCGCCCCTTTGCTCTTTGTGTTTCTGGTTTTTGCGTTGCCTCGGTTGTCTTGTGCTTCGGATTCTCTCCGGCTTCCCTCCTCCGCCCTGCTAAGTGCGGCCGCAGCGCGCGGCTCTGACTGCCCGTGCACTAGTAAAGGGGTCAAAAGGAGAGCCCCTACTTTTGTACACTGACAGGAGCCCCCGGGTCTGGGCCACACATAAGTAGGACGCGTTGTTGGGCTAGGCCCAGAACGGTGCGCGGGCAGGTGGGGCGGATTTTTACCGTAGTAACTGTTTCGTCTGCTGCGCTTCCCCATGACCCGCGTTGAACGCGCGACATGGAGAGTCGTGCATGACGTGCGGGTCATGCGTGGGGCGGTTCCCGCACGCATGCGTCACATCGCAGTTAATGGGAAAAGAGGCGGCCTGCGCCTTCCCCGTAAAAAGGAATAATCGCGGGCGCGCTGCTCATTTACCCTCCGTGCTTTCCCCAATCTCGGAACCGCCGTCCCCTTCTTCCTCCCTCTCAAGCTCTTGCCTTCGCTCGCCACCGCCGCGCCTTCGCCATCCTTCATTCCTCGCCTCCCGCAGCCGCCATGGCACCCAAGACCAGCAGAGGCAAGGGAGTGGCCAATGATGCCGGGACGAACGAGCCGCCGGAGAGCGAGTTGGCCGTGCGGCGGATGCAGTCCGCCTAATTCCTCACGGCGGTCGACGCAACCCACCTCCGGGACTACTTCAAGCACTTGTGGGAGTGCAAGACGGGGGGGGGGGGGAGACGACGGGGCACCCGGCCACGCGCGTCATCCCTGCTGCCTTCGCTGAGGCCGACCCGAATTGGTACCCGTTCTTCGTCGACTACTTTTCTTGCGGCCTCTGCCCCCCTTCTCTGATTTCTTCAGCGACATCGTGCACACCTACGGCTTCCACCTTCTGGATTTTACCCCAAATGCCGTGGCGTGCATGGCTCTTTTTGCGCACCTCTGCGAGGGCTTCATCGGGGTGCATCCCAACACGGTGCTCTTCCGCCACTACTTCTTCCCTCGGATCCAAAAGGGGGGCGCCATCTCCGGTTGTGTCGCCTGGATCCCAAGGTCCAAGGGGACATACCCGGTGGGAGGAGTGGTGGGGCCAGTGGTGCTACATTGAGGAGGAGGATCCACCAGCATTCTGCGAGGTTCGCCAGGCGCCGCCGGTTCGCCGAAGTGACTGGAGCGACGATGCGAAGCTCACAGTCGCCACCACCATGATTCTTCGCCTCACCGAGGCCGGGCTTACCCTCGAGATGATCGAGGCGGATTTCATCCGCTGCCGAATCGCCCCGCTGCACAACAAGGGGAGGCCGGCCTGGCTTTTCACGAATGCGGCTGACATCATCAGGCTTCGCCCTGTCCTCGACCACAACCTCACGGTGATGGGGCACACCCACTTTTACCAGCGGCTTTTCCAGCTCGACATGAACCACGACGGCAAGGTTGAGCGGTCCGGTAAGGCCGAGAAGGCCGCCACAAAGGCCGGCAAGGTCGCCAAGGGGCCCTTGTTTAAGTTGCCGGCGGGGGTGGTCCCGCTGAGCAACAACTCACATCGAAACGACATCATCGCCATGATGCCGGAGTTCAATGCGCACGGCCTCGTCCCAAATTGGGCCGAGCTGCCGGAGGATCAGGTGCAGGAGTTTTTTGACACTCTGGAGGAGAAGTACGTCCCCGATGAGCCGCGGCTCGTCCAGGACACCACCCAGGCGGAGATGGACTACATTGCCGCCAAGGCGGCGGAGGCGGAGCTCGCCAAGGAGGCCGGCAGCACCGACAGCGTGGAGGATAAGGCCGCGGAGGCCACGGAGGAGAAGGAGCTTGCCCAGTGGGCGGAGTCTGCTGGGGAAGCCAGCAGCGCCGGCACCGGGGCCCCTCTCGTCAAAGATATGGTCGACGAGTCATCGGAGGAGGAGGCCGAGGCTGTCGACTCTCCGGTCACGGGGAGAGGGTGAGTCCTGCGGCGGGCCACCTCTGGCGAGCCGGTCTGTCCTGGCAGGGCCGTGCAACCGTGGCAAGCCCAGGAGGGGTCCGCGCGCCAAACAAGGGTCGCGGCGGCGAAGAAGTTGGTGAGGGCCGCGGTGGCGAAGAAGAAGGCAGCTGCCTCTTCTTCGTCCAAGCGTGTTCAGACCCCACTTTCCTCCCCCCTCCGGTAGATGTTGACACGGAGGTCGTCTTCGAATTCGGGTCCCTCAGCCCAAGGAGGAAGAGGAAGGCAGCTGAGGAGGAGGTGGAGGACGAGTAAGTATCTTGTCCCTTTCTGTCATCTCCATCCCCTCAGACTCTGCCACTTATCTTGATTCATTTTCATCTTTGCAGGGATGCGGAGACGCTGGCCAAGAGGGTGAAAAGGGCCAGGGCTTCGGCGGGCGGCCAGCCCCCGGTAGGCACTTTCGGCACACTGCTGGTGGTGTTGAGCAGCCCGGACAGCAGCCCCCGGCACAGCCCCCAGCGTAAGTTCATTACTCGCCCTTCGTCAACGTGTGTTGGGCACGATCCCTTGGTGCTGACCTTGCCGTGATTGCAGGAGGAGGACAGCAGGAGGAGCCACAGAGGGCTACCCCCAACACGCCGCCCCCATCAACCACGCTGCCTCGAGGGGCGTCCCTGGCAAGGGCGCCAAGCATCGAGCCCATGCACACGGAGGAGGAGGAGGAGGCGAACTCGGGCGCTGGTGGTTTCGCCTCAGCGCCAAATGTTGGCGGGGAGGGAACCTCTGCTTCCCAGCTCAGCATGGGTAAGTCACTTGCATTCCGTCCCTGTTCTTTTTCTGTTCTTTCTTAATCTTGGTCTCGGCTTCGCCTCATCCCCTTCTCGGTATCCACATCCTCCTTCGGCGGATCCGGAGGACATACATACCGTCATCGAGGATGTCGCCAAGGACGCCGCGGTGGAGGCCGACAGGATCGCCGCGGAGGAGGCCGCCAGGGGCACTGCTGAAGATGCCACCAAGGGGCCCGCCGGGGAGCCTGGCAAGGCTGCTGCCGAGGAGGCCGGCAAGGCCGCTGCCGAGGAGGAGGTGGTTGACGACCAACCTTCCTCCTCCACTGCCTCTGGCTCAGGCAGGTACCTGAGGGTGAGCAACGACCTGCTCGTCCACCTCCCAGGGACGGCGAGCACCGGGGCACCCGTCGAAGGTGAGGTGTTCGATGATGAAGTGCTCGCCGCCGCCGGGCTTGAGGTCGTTGACGAGCCGAGCGCCGGTGGCGGCGGTTCCCAGGAAGAGCGGCTCCTCCAGGCCAGGGGCGCCAACTTCCAGAAGCTCCGGGCACTTCACCGCGCTCGCCTAAAGACAAGGCCAAGTCCAGGATGGCGGTGGTGGACAAGGCGGAGGCGGACCTCGAGGGGCATGTTGCCGAGGCGCAGGCTTGGTTCTGCCAGGCCCACAAGGACCTGAAGGCCGCCCAGGACGCGCTGGCTGAGCGCGACCTGGCGCTCGTCATGAAGCAGGCCGACATCGAGAAGGCCCAGGAACTGGCGAAGCAGGAGGCCGCTCGGCACCAGCAGCAGGCTGCACTGAACTCCCAGGAGGAGGACCTTGCCACGCGCGAGGTGAGGCTCACCACAACGCTCCACGGTAAGGACGCGGAGGTGGAGAAACTCGTTGTGCAGTGGACCCAGGAGCTGGAGTAGAGGCACAAGGAGGCACTCAATGCCTAGGCTTTGGTTCACGCTGGCAAGGTGAAGGAGCTGGAGGTGGAGCGGGACGAGCTGAAGGACCAGGTCCGGAAGCTGTCCAAGGAGAAGGACACGCTCAACGGTGCCCTGGTGGAGGCGTAGGGCGTAGTCCTTGGCAAGGCTGAGAAACTCTCCAAGGCCAACGACTCCATCAAAGACCTGAAGTGGAAGCTGGAGGGTCTTGAGGAGACGCTCTCGGAGGCCAATGTCCGGGAGGAGACCCTGGCCAAGGATCTGGAGGCCGAGAAGCAGCAGCGGAAGAACGACGCCGCCAACCACAGGGATTTTGTGGATGGTGAGAATCGCTAGATCGGCCGCCTCGAAGACGTCACCGGCAGGATCACCACGCAGCTGGCCACCATGGGGATGCCAAATGTGAGGTACACCCCGGAGCGCAACGCGAGCCCCAACGCCAAGCTGACCCTGTTCTTTGAGGGTGTCCTCAGAGCCCCGGAGCATCTTCGCACCACCAGGGCGGCCTCGCTGGCCGATAAGGCCCGGAAGCTCTGCCGGGGTGCCATGACCAAGGTCCTCACCAAGGTGTCGTACTGGAACCCCACCCTCGACTTCGACGCCGCGCTGGAGAGCTTGCTGGAGGATGCTGACCTCGCGCCACTCAAGGAGTGTATCAAGTCCATCATCAGCCGTGTCGACGGAATTCAGAGGGTGGAGGGCCAGCGCCGGGATTAGGCACCCCGTTTCTTATTGCCGCTGCAGGTTCATGACCAAGACAATTTCTATCTTTAGTTAGAATCGCAGCAACAATTGATGCAATATAACTCTGCAGTACTTTTGAATCAGCGCATGTTATTTTCCTGTTTGATCTTCCTTTGTATGTCCACCCTACGTTAATTGGGGTAGGCTTGACGGCGCGTAAACCCAGGCCACGGCGCTTTGAGGATGGATCCTCAATGGCCCGCGGGTGTGCTTGCTGCCAGGCGAACCACCTTACTGCTCTGAGCGTGGCCGCTCGAACTATCAAGCTTGACTCGAGTCAGAATCGAGAGCGTTGCCAATTGCGGAAGGCTACCCTGCCGCTCTCGACGCGACCGCTTGAGCTGTTGAGCAGACTCGAAACAGAACAAGGGCGTTGCCAATTGCGGAAGGGCCCCTCTGCGTGCAGGTTTTCCATACATAGGGCCGGACCTTCGAGGATATTAACCTTATATATAAAAAGAAATTTCTTAAAGTTTCACACAACTTAGCTTTTCTGTAGTTGCACGGGCGTCCACCGCATCTGCAGATGGTGCTGTCAAGCTTGGTCGTCTTCTTCCTTGGAACAACAGCCGCGATGAAGCCGCCGCTTCGATCAGACCAGATTTCCACCACTGCGCACCCCCTACCTGGCGCGCCAAAGATGTCGGGGGAAATCGACACCTATGGAATCACTGGGACTCCTTCTACGGTTGGCGGGAGCGAGGTTGTGCAAAGAGCGGGTCTGACAGGAAGCACACGAAGCGTTTACCCAGGTTCGGGCCGCGGAGATGCGTAATACCCTAGTCCTGCTTTGGTGGATGTATTTGAGCGTTCTTGTGTTCTTGAGCTAGCTACAGGGTGTAACTTGCCCAAAAGATCTGAATCGTTCTCCTGGTCGCCTCGGGCGTCCTTTTATAGGAAAAAGGGGTTGCCACAGTGGCACACAGGAGGTGGAAAGGTCTACAGTCGATAAGCCTATCCTCTGGTACCGTCGGACAAACGCATTTAATGCGCTGCCGACGTGCACCTCTCACTTTATCGGGGACGGCAAGGAAGCACATCCCAGCTGTCATCGCCTTGCCCGGTTCTGACGCGCGTCTGAGCTGACGAGGCGTTGCTGCGCCACGTTGGCTGGCTGCTGGGCTGGCGCGGTGGTAGAGCCTTCACGAAGGGTCGCATGCCACCACGCAGGTGCTTGCTGAGTCGGTGTAGAGGCCACCCATCGCCACGCAGGTGCCTGCCCAGCTGGTTGAGCTAACAGCTGCTTGGGCACGGTGGTGGAGTCTTGGCAGGCGCGGGCCTCGCTGTGGTCCCGCTGATGCCCTCGGCAAGGGTCTTGCCGGGAGCCCGGCAAGGGTCTTGCCGTGGCGTTGCAGTCGTCCCCGGCAAGGCGCTTGCCGGGGGTCTTGTGGATTTCCTCGGCTAGGACCCCGCCGAGGGTCACCGTCTTCTGGTCCTCATCTAATCATGTGTATTTATGATCTTGACAAAGATCTGCATGCCACCACGGAGGTGCCTCCCGAGCCCTGGTTCCAATGTAGTTGTTGATGGCGTTTGCAACCTTTGGGCTCAAGGGTGGCTCGCTCTGCTACCATTGGGCAAGTTGCCCCGGCAAAGCTCTTGCCGAGGCCGCGGAGGTCGTCCCGGCAAGGGTCTTGCCAGGTGGGTCCACCTCGCCCCTTTGCTCTTTGTGTTTCTGGTTTTGCGTTGCCTCGGTTGTCTTGTGCTTCCGCTTCTCTCCGGCTTCCCTCCTCTGCCCTGCTAAGTGCGGCCGCGGCGCGCGGCTCTGACTGCCCGTGCACAAGTAAAGGGGTCAAAAGGAGAGCCCCTACTTTTGTACACCGACACATACCAACCAAGATCACGATTAACCCACAGGACAAAACGGATCTACTCAAGCATCATAGGATAACCATAGATCATTGGGAAATAATATATGGAGTTGAGCACCATGTTTAAGTAGCTATTACAACAGGGGGAGAGGTGTTACACCGTTGCATAGAGGGGGAGAAAGTTGGTGTTGATGGTAGCTAGATTGTTGATGTAGATCGCCGTCCCGATCGTTGCCCCCGGTGGCACTCCCGCGCCATCGAAAGCGAGGGGGAGAGAGCCCCCTACTTCTTATTCATCCTTGGCCTCCCCTTAGATGGGGAGGAGAGGTCCCCCTCTGTTCCTTGGTTTCCATGGCGGCAGAGGGGCGGGAGCCCCTCCGAGATTGGATCTCCCTCTCTGTTCTCCTCTGTTTCACGTTCCGCAGATCTGACCGAAAACCGTTTCTTATATTCCGGGAGATCCGTAACTCCGATTGCGCTGAGATTTGAACATGGTTTTTCCCCGGATATAAGCTTCCTTGCGCCCAAAGTAGAGCCCCAACCGACGTTCTAGGAGGGCACAACCCACCACCGCGCGCCAGGGGCCTCAGGCGCGCCCTGGTGTCTTGTGGGCTGTGTGGGCCTCTGTTTGCGGTGATTCCAACTCCCAAAAATCACAAATATTCCAAAATAATTCTCCGTGAAATTTTATTGCATTTGGACTTCGTTTGACAGGATACTCTGCGATACAAAAAACATGCAGAAAACAGGAACTGGCACTGGGCACTAGATCAATAGGTTAGTCCAATAAATCATATAAAAAGTTGCCAAACGTATGTGAAAGTGGTATAATATTGGCATGAAACAATAAAAAATTATAGGTACGACGGAGGCGTATCAGTTACCTCAACTGCGATTTGAATGTCCCCAACAATAAGCATTTCATATTTCTTTTTAACATTAGGTAGAGGTAGTTGAAAACTTCCAATAGTGATTCTCGGATATTTTTCAATAACATTAATACCATTCACTTGGAATTGTTTCTTCAGAAAGTGCACCGTATGCTCATTACCATTTATATGAAAAGTGACCTTGCTTTTATTGCAATCAATAACAGCCCCTGCAGTATTTAAGAAGGGTCTACCAAGGATAATCGACATGTTGTCGTCCTCGGGCATCTCAAGTATAACAAAGTCAATCAAAATAGTAACATTAGCAACAACAATGACACATCCTCACAAATACCGATAGGTATGGCAATTGACTTATCAGCCATTTGCAGAGATATTTCAGTAGGTGTGAGTTTATTCAAATCAAGTCTGTTATATAAAGAGAAAGGCATAACACTAACACCAGCTCCCAAATCACAGAAAGCAGTTTTTACATAATTTCTTTTCATGGAACAAGGTATAGTTGGTATTCCCAGATCTCCAAGTTTTTTAGGTACTCCATCTTTAAAAGTATAAATAGCAAGCATGGTGGAGATTTCAGCTTCCGGTATTTTTCTCTAGTTGGTGATGTGTCTTTCATGTATTTTGCATAAGGAGGCATTTTTAAGATATCAGTCAAGCGAGTACGCAAAAAGACTGGCCTCAGCATTTCAGCAAAGCGTTCAAATTCTTCATCATCTTTCTTTTTAGTTGACTTAGGTGGAAAGGGCACAGGTTTTTGAACCCACGGTTCTCTTTCTTTACCATGTTTTCTAGCAATAAAGTCTCTTTTATCATATCTTGTATTCTTGGGTTGTGGGTTATCAATATAAACTGCAGGTTCTATCTCAACATCATTGTCTAGTTCTTTATTATTTATTTGAGTATTTTCATGAACCTCATCATTATCTTTTTCATTATCAGAACGTGAGTGTTCTTTACCTGACTGAGTTTCAGCATGAGAGATAGAAATTTCATTATCATTATGAGGAGGTTTTTCTACTTCAGGTTCACTAGAGGCATGCAAAGTCCTATCATTTTTCTTCTTCTTTTTCTTTTTAGAAGGACTAGGTGCATCAGTGTTAACTCTTTGAGAGTCTTGTTCAATTCTTTTTGGGTGTCCCTCAGGATAAAGTGGTTCCTGAGTCATTTTACCTCCTCTAGCTGCTACTCTAACAACAAAGTCACTTATATTATTATTCATTTCATCAAGCAACTCTCTTTGAGATTTAGCAACTTGTTCTAACTGAGTTTGAACCATAGAAGCATGCTTCCCAACACATCTAACATCATTTCAGAGTCTAAATAACAAGTCACTTAAGCGGGCAATCGTATCAGAATTGTATTTCAATTGTTTCATAACATTTGCATTGAAGTGCTCTTGCTTTCTAATGTAATTTTCAAACTCATAAAGGCATTGGCTAGGGTGCATATTGTGAGGATTGTCATTATCATTGAATTTCATTAGAGAATTTACCTATACCACCTTAATTAGGCAGTGGTGGTGTATCAAGCCCATGTATCTCTTCAGTAGGAGGTAAATTTTTAACATCCTCAGCCTTAATACGTTTTTCCTTCATAGATTTCTTTGCCTCTTGCATATCTTCAGGACTGAGATATAATATACCCCTCTTCTTCGGAGTGGGTTTAGGCGGTGGTTCAGGAATAGTACAATCATCATAATTTTTCAATATGTTAATCAATAATTTTTCAGATTACCCAATAGTTCGTTCCCTGAAAACACAACCAGCACAACTATCTAGGAAGTCCCTAGAAGCATCGATTAGTACATTATAGAAGATATCAAGTATTTCATTTTTCTTAAGAGGATGATCAAGCAAAGCATTAAGTCATTGGCAAAGCCTCCCCCAAGCTTGTGGGAGACTCTCTTCTTCAATTTGCACAAAGTTTAATATTTCCTTCAAGGCAGCTTGTTTCTTATGAGCAGGGAAATACTTTTCAGAGAAGTAATAAATCATATCCTAGGGACTACGCACACAACTGATACGTCTCCAACGTATCTATAACTTTTTATTGTTCCATGTTGTTATATTATCAATCTTGGATGTTTTATAATCATTTTATATCATTTTTTGGTACTAACCTATTGACATAGTGCCAAGTGCCAGTTGCTGTTTTCTGCATGTTTTTTACATCGCAGGAAATAAATATCAGACGGAGTCTGAATGCAACGAAACTCCACGGAGATTTATATGGACCAGAACACACATAATGGGCCATGGCTGCGCCAGGGGGTGCTCCGAGGAGAGCACAACCCACCAAGGCGTTCCAGGAGGCCCAGGCGCGCCCTGGTGGGTTGTGCCCACCTCGGGTGCCCCCCGGACTGCCTCTTTGCTCTATAAATACCCCAATATTCCCAAAACCCTAGGGGAGTCGACAAAATATTGATCCAGCCGCCGCAGAGTCTAGAACCACTAGATCCAATCTAGACACCATCTCGGATGGGGTTGACCACCTCCATTGGTGCCTCTCCGATGATGCGTGAGTAGTTCTTTGTAGACCTTTGGCTCCGTAGTTAGTAGCTAGATGGCTTCCTCTCTCTCGCTGAATTCTCAATACAATGATCTCTTGGAGATCCATATGATGTAGCTCTTTTTGTGGTGTGTTTGTTGGGATCTGATGAACTTTGAGTTTATGATCAGTTATATCTTTTTATATCCATGAAAGTATTTCAGTTTGTTTGATCTCTTTTATGCATGATCTCTTATAGCCTCGTATTTCTTCTCCGATATTTGGGTTTTGTTTGGCCAACTTGATCTATTTATCTTGCAATGGGAAGAGGTGCTTCGTAGTGGGTTCGATCTTACGATACTTGATCCCAGTGACAGAAGGGGAACCGACACGTATGTATCGTTGCTACTAAGGATAAAACAATGGGGTCTATCTCTACATAGATAGATCTTGTCTACATCATGTCATCGTTCTTATTGCATTACTCCGTTTCTCCATGAACTTAATACACTAGATGCATGCTGGATAGCGGTCGATGTGTGGAGTAATAGTAGTAGATGCAGGCATGAGTCGTTCTACTAATCTTGGATGTGATGCCTATATAATGATCATTACCTGGATATTGTCATGATTGTTTGAAGTTCTATCAATTGCCCAACAGTAATTTGTTCACCCACCGTTTGCTATTTTTCTCGAGAGAAGCCACTAGTGAAACCTACGGCCCCCGGTTCTGTTTCTCATATATTTGCCTTTGCGATCTACTTTTCCTTTGCATTTATTTTCAAATCTATTAAACCAAAAATACAAAGATACCTTGTTGTGTTTTATCGTCATTTATTTTATTTGGCGTTCGATCTATCAATCTACTACAATTTATCTCACGTCTGTTTGCCTATCTTGAGGCGTCGTACCCCGGAAGGGATTGACAACCCCTTTAACACGTCGGGTTGCGAGGATTTGTTACCTGTGTGCAGGGGCTGTTTACGTTGTGTTGCTTGGTTCTCCTACTGGTTCGATAACCTTGGTTTCATATCTGAGGGAAATACCTACCGCCGCTATGCTGCATCATCCCTTCCTCTTTGGGGAAATACCGACGTAGATTCAAGCGATATCAACAACCAGGAGCAAGAGTATTGTACCAGGATTTAGCATCACCCTTTAATGAGAACAGAAATAATTTGAGAATATAGTAATAGCGAGTCTTCCCATCATGAGTAAAAAGGGTTGGATATCTCATTCAACTTAGTAAGATGTGCCACAACCGTTTCAATTTCATAACTATGGAAAGGATCAGATTCAACCAAAGTAACTAACTCTTGGTCGACAGAGAATTCATAATCCTTATAGTCAATAAAGATATGTGAGGTAGCAAACTTAGGATAATATTGCATTCTAGCATTCAAAGATTTTTATTTATACTTGCATAATAATTTATCTAGATATCTCTATCCTTCCAAGCAAGAATATCTCTAGTTGTCTCCTCATTCATAACATAACCTTCTGGGACCTTAGGCAATTCATATCTAGGAGCGCTAGTTCTAGTAGGTGTTTCAAGATTTTCAGTTTCAAGCTCATCATCAGTTTCAACAACAGCATGTTGTCTTACTCTAGCAATTTGTTCATCAAGAAAGTCACCAAGTGGCACATCATCATCATCAAGCAAGGTACTAGCATCATCATAAGTAACATTCATAGCAGAAGTAGCATCATCATTAACTTGCGACATATCAGGATTAATAGCATGTGGTGGTGTTGCAAGTTTACTTATAATAGAAGGTGAATCTAAATTAGAGCTAGATGGCAGTTCCTTACCTCCCCTCGTCTTAGAGGGATAAATCTTAGTCTTAACATCCTTAAGATTCTTCATAGTGATAAATTGATAATAATCCCAAGTGACTCAACAAATATAGCTATGCTCCCCGGCAACAGCGCCAGAAAAAGGTCTTGATAACCCACAAGTATATGGGATCGCAACAGTTTTCGAGGGTAGAGTATTCAACCCAAATTTATAGATTCGACACAAGGGGAGCCAAAGAATATTTGCAAGTATTAGCAGCTGATTTGTCAATTCAACCACACCTGGAGATTAATTATCTACAGCAAGTTATCAGTAGCAAAGTAATATGATAGTTTTGATAATAGTAGCAGCAACAATGGTAACGGTAACAGTGATAGCAGTAGTTTTGTAGCAAGTGCAATAGTAATGATAGCAGTAGTAACTTAGCAAGAACAATATAAGATAAATTCGTAGGCATTGGATGGGTAATTTGTTGGATGATGTTCATCATGTGACAGTCATAACCTAGGGCGATACGACACTAGCTCCCGTTCATAAATATAATGTAGGCATGTATTCCGTAAATAGTCATACGTGCTTATGGAAAGAACTTGCATGACATCTTTTGTCCTACCCTCCCGTGGCAGCGGGGTCCAATTGGAAACTAAGGGATATTAAGGCCTCCTTTTAATAGAGAACCAGAACAAAGCATTAACACATGGTGAATACATGAAATCCTCAAACTACGGTCATCACCAGGAGTGGTCCCGACTATTGTCACTCCGGGGTTGCCGGATCATAACACGTAGTAGGTGACTATAACTTGCAAGATCGGATCTAGAACATGGATATAATGATGATAACATAAACGATTCAGATCTGAATTCATGGCACCCAGGCCCAAAGTGACAAGCATTAAGCATCGCAAAGTCATAGCAACATCAATCTCAGAACATAGTGGATACTAGGGATTAGGCCCTAACAAAACTAACTAGATTACACGATGAAACTCATCCAACTCCTCACCGACCAGCGAGCCTACGAAGGAATTACTCACTCCCGGTGGGGAGCATCATGGAATTGGCGATGGAGAAGGGTTGGTGATGACGAAGAGCGAAGATCCCCTCTCCGGAGCCCCAAACGAACTCCAGATCTGGCCTCCCGATGAAGAACAGGAGGTGACGGTGGCTCCGTCTCGTGGAACGCGATAATTCTTTCTCCTTGATTTTTTCTCCGAAAATAGGATTTCATAGCGTCGGTTTCAGGGTCTATGGGGCCACCCGGTGGGGACAACCCGCCAGGGCGTGCCTACCCTGGTGGGTTGTGCCCACCCAGGTGCCCCCCTTCGGTGGTTCTTGGCTCCAGAGATTCTCTTTTATTGGGTAAAAATTCCTCGCAAAGTTTCGTTCCATTCCGAGAACTTTTATTTCTGCACAAAAACAACACCATGATAGTTCTGCTGAAAACAACGTCATTCGGGGTTAGTTTCATTCAAATCATGCAAATTAGAGTCCAAAACAAGAGGAAAAGCGTTAGGAAAAGTAGATATGTTGGAGACGTATCAAATCTTAAGATGTTTCTCCCCCTCTACCTTCTTGTAATGGATTGATTTTTCCCTTTGAAGTTATCTCATCGGATTGAGTCTTTAAGGATTTGAGAACACTTGATGTATGTCTTGCATGTGCTTATCTGTGGTGACAATGGGATATTCACGTGATCCACTTGATGTATGTTTTGGTGATCAACTTACGGGTTCTATGACCTTGTGAACTTATGCATAGGGATTGGCACACATTTTCGTCTTGACTCTCCATTAGAAACATTGGGGCACTCTTTGAAGTTCTTTGTGTTGGTTTGAATAGATGAATCTTAGATTGTGTGATGCGTGTCGTATAATCAAACCTGCGGATACTTGTGGTGACATTGGAGTACCTAGGTGACATTAGGGTTTTGGTTGATGTGTATCTTAAGCTGTTATTTTAGTACGAACTCTAGCGCTGTTTGTGATACTTATAGGAATAGCCCAATAGATTGATCAGACAGAATAGCTTTGAGGTGGTTTCGTACCCTACAATAATCTCTTCATTTGTTCTCCGCTATTAGTCACTTTGGAGTGACTCTTTGTTGCACATTGAGGGATTGTTATATGATCTAATTATGTTATCATTGTTGAGAGAACTTGCCCTAGTGAAAGTATGAGCCCTAGGCCTTGTTTATAAGCATTGCAATACCGTTTTCGCTCACTTTCGTTACTAGTTACCTTGGTGTTTTTATATTTTCAGATTACAAAAACCAATATCTTGAAGGTAATATGCCGTAGAGGCAATAATAAACTTGTTATTTATATTTCCTTATATCATGATAAATGTTTATTATTCATGCTAGAATTGTATTAACCGGAAACTTAGTACATGTGTGAATACGTAGACAAAACAGAGTGTCCCTACTATGCCTCTACTTGACGAGCTCGTTAATCAAAGATGGTTAAGTTTCCTGACCATACACATGTGTTATCATTTGGTGAACCGGATCACATCATTAGAGAAGGATGTGATGGACAAGACCCATCCGTTAGCTTAGCATAATGATCGTTAAGTTTTATTGCTATTGCTTTCTTCATGACTTATACATATTCCTCTGACTATGAGATTATGCAACTCCCAAATACCGGAGGAACACCTTGTGTGCTATCAAACGTCACAACGTAACTAGGTGATTATAAAGATGCTCTACAGGTGACTCTGAAGGTTTTTGTTGGGTTGGCATAGATCAAGATTAGGATTTGTCACTTCGATTATCGCAGAGGTATCTCTGGGCCCTCTCGGTAATGCACATCACTATAATCCTTGCAAGCAATGTGACTAATGAGTTAGTTGCGATAATAGTCATACTTCTTACCACCAACGTCTTATTTTGATTCGGCGGTATTGTTGGATGAAGCGGCCCGGACCAACCTTACATGACCACGTTCATGAGACCGGTTCCACTGATAGACATGCAACTTGTTTTGCATAAAGGTGGCTGGCGGGTGTCTGTTTCTCCAACTTTAGTTGAATCGAATTTGACTACGGAAGGTCCTTGTTGAAGGTTAAAACAATACACTTGACGAAAAATCGTTGTGGTTTTGATGCGTAGATAAGAACGGTTCTTGCTAGAAGCCCGTAGTAGCAACGTAAAACTTGCAACAACAAAGTAGAGGACGTCTAACTTGTTTTTGCAGGGTGTGTTGTGATGTGATATGGTCAAGACATGATGTGATATAAGTTATTGTATGAGATGCTCATGTTTTATAAAAGTTATCGGCAACTGGCAGGAGCCTTATGGTTGTCGCTTTATTGTATGAAATGCAATCGCCATGTAATTGCTTTACTTTATCACTATGCAATAGCGATAGTTGTAGAAGCAATAGTTGGCGAGACGACAACGACACTACGATGGAGAACAAGGTGTCAAGCCGGTGACGATGGAGATCATGACGGTGCTTTGAAGATGGAGATGAAAGGCACAAGATGATGATGGCCATATCATGTCACATATTTTGATTGCATGTGATGTTTATCTTTTATGCATCTCATTTTGCTTAGTACGGCGGTAGCAGTATAAGATGATCCCTCACTAAATTTCAAGGTATAAGTGTTCTCCCTGAGTATGCACAGTTGCAATTCGTCGTGCCGAGACACCACGTGATGATCGGGTGCGATAAGCTCTACGTTCACATACAACAGGTGCAAGACATTTTTGCACGTGCAGAATGCTCGGTTAAACTTGACGAGCCTAGCATATGCAGATATGGCCTCGGAACACTAAGACCGAAAGGTCGAACATGAATCATATAGTAGATATGTTCAACATAGAGATGTTCACCATTGAACACTACTCCATCTCTCGTGATGATCGGACATGGTTTAGTTGATATGGATCACGTGATCATTTAGATGACTAGAGGGATGTCTATCTAAGTGGGAGTTCTTAAGTAATATGATTAATTGAACTTTAATTTATCATGAACTTAGTCCTGATAGTTTTTGCATATCTATGTTGTTGTAGATCAATGGCTCATGCTACCATTCCCTTGAATTTTAATGCGTTCCAAGAGAATTCTAAGTTGAAAGATGATGGTAGCAACTACTCGGACTGGGTCCGTAACTTGAGGATTATCCTCATTGCTGCACAGAAGAATTACGTCCTGGAAGCACCGCTAGGTGCAAGACCCGCTGCAGGAGCAACTCCGGACGTTATGAATGTCTGGCAAACTAAAGCTGATGACTACTCGATAGTTCGGTGTGCCATGCTTTACGACTTCGAATCGGGACTTCAAAGATGTTTTCAACGTCATGGAGCATATGAGATGTTCCAAGATTTGAAGTTAATATTTCAAGCAAATGCCCGAGTTGAGAGATATGAAGTCTCCAGCAAGTCTATAGCTGCAAGATGGAGGAGAATAGTTCTGTCAGTGAACACATACTCAGAATGTCTGGGTACCATAACCACTTGACTCAGCTGGGAGTTAATCTTCCTGATGATAGTGTCATTGACAGAGTTCTTCAATCACTGCCACCAAGCTATACAGGCTTCGTGATGAACTATAACATGCAAGGTATGGAAAAGACAATTCCCGAGCTCTTCGCGATGCTTAAGGCTGCGGAGGTAGAAATCAAGAAGGATCATCAAGTGTTGATGGTTAACAAGACCACTAGTTTCAAGAAAAAGGGCAAAGGGAAGAAGGGGAACTTCAAGAAGAATAGCAAGTAAGTTGCTACTCCCGGCAAGAAGCCCAAGTCTGGACCTAAGCCTAAAACTGAGTGCTTCTACTGCAAAGGGACTGGTCACTGGAAGCGGAACTGCCGCAAGTATTTGGCGGATAAGAAGTTTGGCAAAGCGAAAGGTATATTTGATATACATGTTATTGATGTGTACCTTACTAATGCTCGTAGTAGCGCCTGGGTATTTGATACTGGTTTTGTTGCTCATATTTGCAACTCGAAACAAGGGCTACCGATTAAACGAAGATTGGCTAAGGACGAGGTGACGATGCGCGTCGGAAATGGTTCCAAGGTCGATGTGATCGCCGTCAGCACACTACCTCTACATCTACCTTCGGGATTAGTTTTAGACCTGAATAATTGTTATTTGGTGCCAGCGTTGAGCATGAACATTATATCTGGATCTTGTTTGATGCGAGATGGTTATTCATTTAAATAAGAGAATAATGGTTGTGTCGGATCATGGGTTCCGGCAAAACCCTTAAGGTTCGAACACTGGGGTGCGCGCGAAGATTTCCTCCCTATCGATCCACGTCCTAACTAGCTAAGATCTTACGAACGAACTCGACGAACTCACAATACAAGGGACACAAGATTTATACTGGTTCGGGCCACCGTTGTGGTGTAATACCCTACTCCAGTGTGGTGGTGGTGGATTGCCTCTTGGGCTGGTGATGGACAGTACAAGGGGAAGAACAGCCTCCTGAGGTTGAGGTGTTCTTGTGCTTGGTGTGTGGCTAAGGATCGGATGAGATGCCTCTTAATCCGTTCTCCCCTACGGTGGTGGCTAGTCCTATTTATACAGGCCCTGGTCCTCTCCCCAAATATTGAGCGGGAAGGGAGCCAAAAACGGCCAATTTGAAAGGGGACAACTAGTACAGCTTATCCTGACAAAAGTAGTCTTCGCCTGCAAAAGGCTCTGGTGGTGATGCCGCCTTGGGCTCCACGGTGACCTCCGTCTTGCCGTCCTGCTGGTCTTGGTCTCGTTGCACTGATATGGAAACCTTTGCTTGATGCCTCGGTACTCCACGCCTGCGCATGCCTCCTTAGCACCAAAGAGGAAACAAGGACGCTGCGCGCGCTGGCGCCCGCCTGGTTCTCGATCGTCATGGCTCACGTCATGAGAACCTCGCGAGGTTTGCCTTGCCTTGATCTCTTCGCGCCTCGTGAGCCAACCTGGTGAGTCCGCTCCTGAGGAGGTCTTGAGTCGCCCGCCTCGCGAGGCTTGGCCCCTCGTGAGGGTATGGAATGCCTTGTCGATGAAGATGGGCCATACAGCCCTGCTAGCACAGCCATGCCATGGGCCGCTGGCAGGCAAGTCTAGGGACCCCCGTTCCCAGAACGCCGACAGTAGCCCCCGGGCCCAAGGCGCGCTCGGGCTTGGCTTTGAGGCGAAGCCAAAGGTCAAGTACGGAGCGCCGCGGGCCCCAACAGCCTGCGGCCTTGGTCGACGTGTGGCGGTTGATTGGACGTGGGCGTCTCCGCTTCCCAACACAGCCTCGACAACTGCCCGACTTGACAAGTCCCTGCGACATGCAAGGAAAACCATCATTACCTGTGATCGTGGGGGGCACTGGTTGGCCTTCTCCTGCTATAAATGAGGAGGGGGGCAGAGCCCCCGTCGCCCATTTCTTCCCATCCTATTTGCTTCTTCCTCCTCAATCCTCTACTAGTAGCAATGGCGCCCATCCGAAGGTTTTCTGCTGCAGAGAAGGGAAAGACTCCCCTCGATGTGCCGGCGCCGCTCCCGCCGAAGAAGAGGTCGGTTCACCGCCGCGACACAGCAGCGATGCAAGTGGTGACGAGGCCTTGGTGTGAGCAGCCTCCTCCGGGGTATCCGCTGCCCTTGTATGCCCAAGCCGGGGGCTCAGGAGGAAGGAGCGACGAGCGTCGGCGCGCGCGCCGTGGCCAAGGTCGACGTACCGCGGCGACGCGCGCCGTCGCTCCTAGAGTCCACGCCACGGATTCCTCGAGCGAGCTCGTGCTGTGGGTGGCGATGCCCCCAAGCTCTTGGATCCGCTTCCCTCGGTTCTTCTCTGACGTGATGCCGCCGAGGGGACCCCTCGAGCTCTGGTTGCAGCATGCTGACTGCGACGCTCCGGCGACCGTAGCAGAGGTCGAAGCGGTCTCCCTCGACAAGATCTTCATGACCCGCGGCTGGGGCGAGGTCGCGCGGGTTTGCCGTGCGGAGGGCGCCCTCGCAATCCACTTCGAGTATGACGGCGCTTCCACGCTGTTCTTCAAGGTCTTCGACCTAGAGGGTCGCCGCTTGGAGTGTTGCCCTAGAGGGGCGCACAAGGATGATGCGCGCTCCGCTCGCGGCTACTCCAGCAGCAGCGACCCTTGGGAGTCTAGTTGTTCTCCTGAGCTCTATGAGACTCCAGAGATGAGTGACGACAGCGATGTGCCCCCGAGCTCTCGCCGCGCCCGGAGCAGGGCCGCAACGTCCGGCCGCCGTCGTCGCTGATCTGGATGGGGTTGGCGTAGGCCTCCCGCGGCCCACTGTTGATGATGGCGTCAACCACGGGGGTGTGTAGATAGGATTCAACTAGGTTCTCGTCCTTTGTTCCCTGCAAGGAATCAAGAAGTACCCCGTGGGGGCGTGTAAAGGGTCTGTAATGTCTTTTGTTGATATTATCCTGATTAAGGAAACCTGTGAGCGCAAGTCCTGTTTGGGCTCGGTCTCCCCTTTCCAACCTCGCGACGGCTTGTTGCTCTACGCTGACAGGTCCCGGTCCCCAGGCAAGCTACAGCCGTCGCTGGTATGCCAGGTCGCGTGTCGTAGTCAAGGCCAGGAGGTGAGCGGCCCGAGGTCCAGTAAGAGCTCCTGAGGCGCGATTGAGGGAGTCCTGGACTAAGGGGTCCTTGGGCGTCCGGCCTATTATCCATGGGCCGGACTGATGGGCTGTGAAGACATGAATGCCGAAGACTGTACCCGTGTCTGGATAGGACTCTTCTTGGCGTGGAAGGCAAGCTTGGCGATCAACTGTGAAGATTCCTTCCTATGTAACCGACTCTATGTAACCCTAGATCCCTCCGGTGTCTATATAAGCTGGAGGGCGTAGTCCGGATAGGAGATACTCATTAACATAGTCATACAGGCTAGACTTCTAGGGTTTAGCCATTATGATCTCGTGGTAGATCAACTCTTGTAACACTCATATTCATCAAGATCAATCAAGCAGGAAGTAGGGTATTACCTCCATAGAGAGGGCCCGAACCTAGGTAAACATCGTGTCCCCCGTCTCCTGCAACCATCGACCTTAGACACATAGTTCGGGACCCCTACCCAAGATCCGCCGGTTTTGACACCGACATTGGTGCTTTCATTGAGAGTTCCGTTGTGCCGTCGACAAAAGGATTCGATGGCCCCTTCGATCGTCAGTAATGACGTGATCCAGGGAGAAACCTTCCTCCCCGGAGAAATCTTTGTATTCGGCACCGCAGACATCTTCCAGCCCTCACCTTTGGGTGATGTGCTAAACTCTTTAAAGAATTTGTCCTTGGAGAAGGACTCACAGCCGAACTATTTTCGGTTCGAGCTAGAAGCTGATGGGGAATTTTGCTTCCCACCCGCCACCCACTTCATAGCCACTGTCGAGGACTTAACCGACATACCTGATTATGGCTCCGAAGACATTGACGGTATCAACGACGATGCCGACGAGGAGCAAGGCCAAAGTCCGCGAGTCACTGGACGTGGGACGGCCACCACTTCGTACGACATGTACATAGCCGACACACATAAAAAAGCACGCAAAGATGGCACCGGAGAAAATAGTACTCCGGACAACGCCGAAAACAATGAAGACCCTGTTGGAGCAAGATCTGAATAGCAGGAACAGAAAAACGGGCAAGCTAGCCCCGATGAACAGGCCCTGCCTAGCGACAATTCGGAGGACGACAATTACCTTCCGCTTTCCGAAGATGCGGTAAGCCTCGGCGACGAAGACTTCATCGTACCCGAAGAGCCCCTCGAGCAGGAGCGCTTCAAGCGCAGGCTCATAGCAACGGCAAGGAGCCTGAAAAAGAAGCAGCTGCAGCTTCAAGCTGACCAAGACCTACTCAACGATAATTGGACCCAAGTCTTGGTCGCCGAAGAATACGGCCTTCGGGCCTGGCCAAAAGCTACCCGAAGCATAGATTGCTACATCAGTTTGATGACGAGGCGTTGGAGCCCATACCATCATCACAAAATGCGGCAGGTCACCGACAATTCTGTCCGGATAAAGAGGCAACTCAAGCCGAACACCATACCGCCCACCTCGTCGTAATGGCAAGAATAACGCAGCTCACGATTGTCCAGACGACCTGCAGCAGGACTTGGACAGTAGAGCAGGACACGCAAGACCGATCTATGGATCGCGAAAGCATACCTCGACATGCGACGACGGCTACCTATTCGGACGTGACAAACCAAGACACGCCCGAGCCGAAAACCGTAAATGGACTCCTTCGGAGTTATGTCGCAGTGTGGCCCAACATAGAGGCGCCGCAAACCCGCTTTGCTTCACCGATGAAGTAATGGATCATGAATTCCCCGAAGGATTCAAACCCGTCAATATTGAATCATACGATGGAACAACCGATCTGCGGTATAGATAGAAGATTTTGTCCTCCACATCCATATGGCCCGTGGGGACGACCTCCACGCAATTAATTACCTCCCACTAAAGCTAAAAGGGCCAGCTCGGCACTGGTTAAACGGTCTGCCTGAAAATTCCATAGGCAGCTGGGAGGGCTTGGAGGAGGCCTTCCTCGACAACTTCCGAGGAACTTATGTCCGGCCACCGGATGCCGATGACCTAAGTCACATTGTCCAGCAGCCCGGAGAGTCAGCCAGGAAGCTCTGGACTCGGTTCTTAGTCAAAAATAACCAAATCGTCGACTGTCCGGACGCGGAAGCACTTGCGGCTTTCAGACACAGTGTCCGGGATGAATGGCTTGCACGCCACCTCGGTCAAGAAGGACCTAAATCCATGACAGCCCTCACTGCTCTGATGACCAGCTTTTGCGCGGGAGAAGACAACTGGCTCGCTCGTAGAAGCAATAGCGCCAGGGACCCGGGCACTCCCGAAATCTGAGACGGCAACGGCAAGCCACGAGGAAGCAAATACAACAGTCGCAATGATAATGAAAGATCACGCGTCACAGCGGTCAACGCCGGATTCAGCAATCCTAAGCCCGGTCAACGGAAGAAGCCATTTAAGGCAAAACGAGACGAACCATCCAAACTAGACAGGATATTGGACCGACCCTGCCAGATTCACGGCCACCCCGACAAACCAGCTAATCATACTAACAGAAACTGCTGGGTCTCCGGGCTGAAGGCCGCCAGGCGACAGGGACGACGAAGAGGTTCACCAAAGAAATACCGGGGGCCAGAAGCAATTTCCACCCGAGGATCAACTACTCCCGGAGCGAAAATAGCAGTCCGGCTTCCGCCGCCCACCTCGTACACCTGCAAAATTTGTGCCGCGCATACATCACTACGCACTCAAGATACCATGGGCATTGGCGGAGGCACACTACGAACAAGCCTGCAAGCATCCCCGTAACATTTATTTATCCATTTTATTTTTATTTCTTCCTTCACTATCCCTTAAAAACAGGTGACGAACAGGACAAACATTTGCAACTGGCTCTATCGGAGTTCGGATCCATACACTCACCTGAGGGGCTATTTCCATCAAGGATTCCCCCTGCCGAGGTCGGGCGGCGTAGACGTGCGACAGGTGGTCCAAAATAACTTTTTGTAGACCGCACTCTCTATTTTGAGCCTGTATTATGCATGTTCCTCCACCTCCGACCCCGAGCAGGGCAAATAGCCGGGAGGATGGCTTTTGTATATATAATAAATAATCACTAGCATATCGCTCAGCTCCCAGCAAAAAGTATCCGAATTAATCATCCGTGTTGTTTCGCCACTAAATACGTCTCCCACGGTCGTTTCACAAACATACCTTGGCATAACCAGCCAGGGGCTCGATACGGGAACAAATGAGTTGCCAGCAAAAGCCCGAACAGCTCTACAGCATACTTCGGCGTCACAAGTTTGGCCTTATATGCATCAGCTCTGAATCATTGTCTTGGGTCAATAGTTGGGTTGCCCGGCTCCTGTGCTTGCTACCCTACGTTCCGCTCTATCGGCTAGGGTAGTAAAGGGAGAACTACTGCGATTGTGCTTCCGGGTCATCCGGTCAAGTACCTCAGTAGAGAAGCCGAAAACTGACTGTCATGATGCGGCGAGAGCTGGTCAACCACTTGACGACTTCTTGGAATCTTTAGTGATTCTCCGTGTCACACGAAGGATATTTTTTCAGATCAAATATGTAAGGCACCTTACGCCGCATACATACCAGGGGCTATGTCGTAGTCCCACCATAAAACGCCTATGGCTAAGTGAAAGTGTTAACGCCCTATAGTCCGATTGCCTGGTTTGCCGCATTATCACCTCCTTTATGGACCAAGACATTGGATGAAGAGTGATTAAATGCTTTTCCAAACACCCCCATACTTCCTACGAGGGGGCTGAAGCCGACGACTGAAAAACTTTCAGATTACAATAAAACGGCCGCATAGGAGGAATTCAAGCTTTCAAGCAAGAGATAAAAATAGATTAACTATAAAATTGTCTTTTACAATTATCATACACCTTACTCGAACATTATGTCTTTCGAGCATTGACCCTCTATTAAGCAGGCGGCCTCTAGGACGTCTTCAACGCTCTGGTTCAGGACGGTCCTTGCCCTTGGGTGGACTCTTAGCCGCGACATCGATGGCCTTCATCTTTCCCCAGAATGTCTTGACTCGGGCAAAGGCCATCCGTACACCTTCAATGCATGCTAACCGCTTCACAGCATCGATTCGCGGCGTCGTGTCAACAAGTCTTTGTACCAAACCAAAGTAGCTATCCAGAATAGGCTCAGTTGGCCACAACCAGATTATGACATCCTTCATGGTAGCGCCGGATATCCTATGAAGTTCGGCCCATTGGGACATCTGTTCATTGAGCAACAGAGGGCGTTTTGATGTGCCAAACTGCGACCAAAAAAGCTTCTCCGTTGCATACCCATCTCGCGCTTGGTAATACTGCGCCGCATGGGAAGAACTCTTCGGCAAGTCCAAGAACTCGTCCGGAGAACTCCACACTTGGTTAAGCTGAGCATAGTTCGGGTCACCGAACTTAGTTTGCAGCAGAAAGGGATTTCCAGCCGCAATCTCCCTAGGCTGCCGAACCTCCTCACGGGTTGCTCTGGATTCCGATCGCGCTTCCCTCGCCTCTTGTAAGGCCTTGTCCAGTTCAGCCGTTAAGGCTTTATTCTCCTTCTCCAGAAATTCATAGCGGCTAGTGGCATTTTCCAGTTCGAGCGCCACCGTGGACATCTTCTCCTCGTCTTGGCGCCGTGCAGCTTGTTCGGCTTTTAGCTCAGCCGATGCCTTTTCGGCAGCAGCATTGCTATGCCGGGCCCGCTCCTTGGCCCGGGCCAGCTCCGCTCGAAGAACTTCAACGGCGGCAGCACCATCCGCAGCCACGTATATTTCAGCATACATATTTTAGCATCATGCTTATACCACAAAAAATGTATGGGGATTGCCCTGAATACATACCTTGCGACTCGTCAAGGTGCATATTGATTAATGAAAGATCATCCCCTGCCACATCAAGCTTCCACTACAGCTCGGCAATTTCCATAGGCTGGGATGTGGCCAAGGGGGAAGGAGCGTGTGTTCAAATTCATCAGGTTAGTCCTCAAAGCGATCCTTTTTTATCCTCCGTTTGCTTCCTAGTGGAAGACAACCCGAGTCTCAGGGGCTACTACCTATACACAGGCGCATCTTTGCAAATGAAACATAGCTGAAAACATTATGTCACAAACCTTGAAGCCCTTCAGTAGGCTCACGAAGGCTTCATTTAATCCGCTCTTCGCGGACGAAATCTTCTCAATCACTGTACCCATCAAGGTACGCTGTTCCCCCGAGACTGATGCTTTCCGCAACATATCCCGCAATATATCCGGAGTCTCCGGGTCTCCGGAAGCCGCTCTAGGAGCGTAACCATCCTTTGAAGGAATCTGTTCACCCATCTCCAGAATCACTGTCGGCTGCAACCCAGACAGTCCGGGGCCTTTGTTATCATCAGCCCCAGAATCCCGGATGGTCGGAGATCCACCTTCGGGTACTGCCTCTTTTGTCCCCTGCGTAACTTGTTGGTTAAGAGGGACCCTCCGCGATGACAGTTCAAAGTCATCCGTCTTATTGGGCGAGGAGGTTGGAGGAGGCGTCTCGCTCTCCATCATCTCTGGGAGGAGACTTCCCGAAGAAGAGGATCGCCTAGGAAAACTCTGTGCTGACCTGTAAAAATGCACGAATGCGTTACGTATATCTTCGGTAACAGCAACGGAGCGGGACGCTGTCAAAGTACTCCGGATTCACTTACGGCTTAGCCAAGGGCTTGTCCCCTTGCGGGAGCTGTTCAACAGTGTCGCTTTCCAAACCCAAGCCGCTCGACGGTGGCATCTTGCCCTTCTTGGAAGACCGCCCCTCCCAATCTTCAGAGGCGGCCCTTTTCCTGCTGCTTGGAGAAGGGATACTGGGTCCCCTTCCGCCTATGTTGTCAGGCGGGGAAAGGTCGATTTCTCCGGACTCAGTGTCCGACTTACCTCCGGAATCAAGGTCATCTTGGGTCTTCTCGCTCTCCTCTTTACCCTCCCTTGCCAGCGCCTGGTATGGTGCCGAGACCAACATCCTTGTTATCATAGGACTGGCTGAGTCTTCGGGAAGGGGAGCCGACCACCTAATTCGTTCCACTTTCTTTATCCAGCCCTGAAAAAGGATGATTCGGTCGCTGTCTTTCCACTGTGTATCCGAATATAAGGTGTTCGACGAACGGGTACTTACCGGGGTGTTCGGATGGTTGCAGTCGAGGCTGATATCTTCGTTGATGTCCGGCCATTGCTTTCGCTTCCCAAAAAATAATTTCCACATTCCCTCATGTGTAGCACCAAAGAAGTGATGAAGAGTCCGCGGCCCTTCTGGATTGAACTCCCACATGCGGAGAGGCCATCGCTGGCACGGCAGGGTCCGGCGGACCAACATTACTTGAACAACATTGACGACATTGATGTCCCTCTCAATAAGGCTTCGGATGCGACTTTGCAAAGTCCGCACCTCGTCCGCTGGTCCCCAGTCCAACCCCTTATTAATCCATGATGCCAGCTGAATTGGGGGGGCTGGATCGAAATTCGGGCACTGCTGCCCACTTGGAGCCACGGGGCTCGGTGATATAGAACCACCCCTGCTGCCATAAGTCGAAAGATTTGGCAAAAGATCCTTTCAACCAAACAGCACTAGCAAGCTCGCCCACTATGGCACCACCGCACTCTGCCTGCTTCCCCTCTATCACTTGCGGCTTCACATTCAAAGGTCTGGAGCCATAAGCCGAAGTGCGGAGGAGTTCGGAGGAAGGCTTCGCACGTGACGATAAACGCCGAGATAAGAAGAATAGAGTCCGGGGCCAGATCGTGAAAATCTAGCCCATAATAGAACATGAGCCCTCGGACGAAGGGGTTAAGTGCAAACCCTAACCCGCGGAGGAAGTGGGACACGAACACGACCCTCTCGCCAGATCTGGGGGTGGGAATAACCTGCCCCTCGGCAGGAAGCCGATGAAGGATTTCCGCGGTCAGATACCTCGCCGCCCGAAGCTTTGCAATATCTCCCTCCGTGACAGAAGAAGCCACCCACCGGCCTTGACGGCTGGATCCGGACATGATTGGAGCTTGTGGCGATTGGAACCCCGGTGTTGGAACTCGGGGTAGCAGGGGTTGAGGAAGAAGCAAGCGTGAAAGAAAAAGACGGGTCTGTACCCCTATATAAAGGCCGCGAATATCGAACGTCTCCTCCTAGGCCTCAAAACTTGCCTATTCCCTAGGAGTTGTACCCAAGTGACGGTTGGGTTACCCACGTCTGGGTTGATAAGAATCCCTTGAAAAAGGAAGAGACACGATCTTCGCTGGGATAAGACATGCCAATAAAACCACGTCTCGAGATGTGGGACGGCGGGCTAGCTAACGGTTCGAAAATAATGGCCGAGTAGGCGTGATGTCATGTTACCAAAAAGTTGTCAGCGGATTGGACTCGTGAAAATATTATATATCCTCTGCAGTTGTGTATACAGGTCCGATACAATTATTACATCTAAAGACTATCTTGGAGTTCGAGAAAAGGGAACCCGCCTTGCAATGCCGAAGACAATCTGCGCGTCGGACTCCTCGTCATTGAAGCCAGGTTCAGGGGCTACTGAGGGAGTCCTGGACTAAGGGGTCCTCGAGCGTCCGGCCTGTTATCCATGGGCCGGACTGATGGGCTATGAAGACATGAAGGCCGAAGACTGTACCCGTGTCCAGATAGGACTCTTCTTGGCGTGGAAGGCAAGCTTGGCGATCAACTGTGAAGATTCCTCCTATGCAACCGACTCTATGTAACCCTAGATCCCTCCGGTGTCTATATAAACTGGAGGGCGTAGTCCGGATAGGAGATACTCATTAACATAGTCATACAGGCTAGACTTCTAGGGTTTAGGCATTACGATCTTGTGGTAGATCAACTCTTGTAACACTCATATTCATCAAGATCAATCAAGCAGGAAGTAGGGTATTACCTACATAGAGAGGGCCCGAACCTGGGTAAACATTGTGTCCCCCCGTCTCCTGCAACCATCAACCTTAGACGCACAGTTCGAGACCCCCTACCCAAGATCCGCCGGTTTTGACACCAACAGCGATGCTCAGGGGGTCCCCTTTAGCACTCAAGCAGCCGTGGTAAGGTAAGAAAGGGAGGCGGCGTTGCTGTAACAGGATTGCGGCGAGCACGACTCCTAGACTCAAACAATTAGCTGGTTCGAGTGCGGGACTTATCTTGTCGATTCGGGGTTAACTCTTCGGGACGCGCCAGGCTCGTGTGTTGGCGTCCGCACCGTAGCTAGGTCTGGCCCATACGAGTTTCCCCCTCTCACACCCTCTCCTTTGTGCTCTACATCCTCCGGTCCCGGCCCTCGAGCGAGCTCAGCTGCCGCTGGTATGCCAGGTCGCGTGCCGTGGTCAAGGCCAGGGGGTGAGGGCTGGAGAGCCAGTAAGAGCTCTGAGTCGCGATGCTCAGGAGCCCCCCTTTTAACGCGCAAGCGGATTACATGGAAGAAGTGGGGGCTCGCAGTGCCGTTTGCAGTTATCCTCATGAGATTCTTGCAAGCCAGCACAAGGAGGAACACAATTTGCCATTATGGTTGCCAGTCCGCCGTTGGCTGCTTCGCGAGGAGACGAAGACACTGAGGGCCTGGTGAGGTGACGTGCACGGGGCGTGCCGCGATCCAGAGCTCGGCCGCTCAGGTTTGTCAACGTGGCAAGGACGGACCCGTGCACCAGCGCCGTGCCGGCGTGAGTAGCCCCCGTGGGAGGTGACGATCGAAGAAGTAGTAGCCATAGGTAGGTTAAGCATGGAAAGCATACTGGCTTAAGTAAATGCGGGAAAGGTACATGCCACTGGGTCAGGCCCGAGCGGCTTAGGGATGATGCAGCCCGAGGGGCGGCCCCAACAAGGTAAGCTAAAGGCATAAATAGGGATACATGCCACAGGGACGGACCCACGCGGCCTGGGAATGATGCAGCCTGATGGGCGCTCCCAGCTAAATGAACTTGGAAAATGTCACCTGGTTCTATTGACGAAGGCGAGTCGGGGCAGCTGAAGGTACGCGGCGAAGGGGTTGCTCCTCATGAGCCACCGGGGCCCTGAGCCTCGGGAGGCTCTGGGGGTCCAGGTGATTCCTTGAGGACCGTCTCCATCTCCGTTAGCGCAGCGTGGTGCCTGGCCTCCTGAGCCGCCAGGACGCTCTGCAGGTTGCGCTGGTAGGCGGTCGCCACGCTCGGCAGGGCAAAAGGCATGCGAACGTATCTGTGAGGTGGGCCCTCGCAGCGTCCCACGAGCGAAGGCCAGAAAAGCTCCTGAGAGGCGGCCCTGTTGAGCCCTGGGACGTCGACGCAGACGTGCAGCCCAGCATCCTTGCCTGGATGGGGAGCTGCGCACGGTGAGCGGCGGCCGCCGCATATGGCCCTTGCATCTTGCAGTTCCTGAGTGGTCTTCGTGATGAACTCCTGATCGGTGGGCACTCCTTGCCCTGTCTCCTCCTGAGGGAAACGTGCCATGAAGCACGCCTCCAAGTGGTGCCCAAGCGCCTCCCTCGTGATGTTGGCAAGGTCTGGGGCCCTCTAGAAGAGAGACCCCGAGCCCTGCCTGAGGAGGGCGTCGGGCGCGCCTTCCTATGCGATGGAGGGAGACGCCCCTGGCGCGGGCGCTGATCCTGACGAGGTTCCAGTTGCGTCGCCACCTTCCTGAGGTCCTGCACGGCGCAACTGCTTCTTCTTGGGGGCGGCCTCAGGAGGGCACTCGCCCTTGCTGTCGGGGTCGTCGATTGCTGCGGCTTGGAAGGCACGCTCGAGGGAGCACACCGCATCTCTTTCTTCGCACGGGACCATGATGATTCTGCCGCTTCCTGGCATCTTGAGGACATTCTAGCCATTATGGGTCACCCCCATGAACTTGGCCAGGGCTGGGTACCCGAGGATCGCATTATATGGCAGGCGGATGTAGGAGACGTCGAATTCGATGAGCTCGGTGCAGTAGTTGTTGCGTTCTTCGAAGGTGACAGGAAGGCGGACCTGCCCTATCGGTGTGGTGGAACCGTCGGTCACTCCTGAGAAAGGCTTGGTAGGCCGAAGCTGGTCATATGGCACTTGGAGGTTGTCGAATGTGTCGACGGACAGGACGTTGAGCCTTGCGCAGCCGTCGATGAGGGTTTTGGTAACTTGCATGTTGCTGATGACTGGTGAACAAAGCATTGGGAGGGCGCCAGCGGTAGCTGCACACCTGAGCTGATCTGCCGAACTGAAGGTGATGGCGCACTTGGACCACCTGAGCGGGCGTGTGGCCTCGAGCTTGGGGAGGACTGCATTTACTTCACGAGCAAACTGTTTGAAGATACGCTGTGAGGCTGGGGCTTGAGCTCCGCCCAAGATGCAGGCGATAGCACGCGGCTCCTGAAGCCCCCAGCCCCCTCATCTTGATGCTGGTCGTCATTCCTTCTTGGCGGTGGCGGTAGTGGAGGGAGACCGGCGTTGCCTTGAGGACGATCCTCACAAGGATGGTCCCTCCAGGCACCCTCGCGAGGCTGATCCTGCTAGCGGTCCTCACGAGGCCGGTCGCGCCACTACTGGCACAGGCCTCGGTCGTCCCAGCGTCCGCCGCCACGTGCTCCTCCCCGGCCGTAGCCCCGGTCGCTGTGCTCGGGGCCTCGACCGAAGCGTCCTTCTCGAATGGCTCTAAGCTCTTGACAGTCACTGGTGTTGTGGTTATGCAGGTTATGGAAGGCGCAGAACGGTCGGCTGCCCTTGGATGACTCGGGCTGGTCCCTGCCGCGCTTGGTGTCTGGTTCCGCCGCGAGCACGGCTGCTCCCTTGCGCTTCACGTCCTTGGACTTGGCTTTCTTCTCCTCCGGGTCCGCAGCTGGGAGCTCGAGGAGGGAAAGGCGCCCATCCTCAGCTCTTGCGCACTTGGTCGCCAGGTTGAACAGCTCCAGAGACATGCACAACTCCTCGTGGATAGCGAGCTCCTCCTTCATCTTGACGTCGCGGACGCCATCAGAGAACGCGGAGATGATGACCTCGTCCAATACTTTGGGGATCTTGAGGCGGACGTTGTTGAAGCGCTGGATGTACTTCTGGAGGGTCTCTCCTGGTTGTTGCTTGACGCGGTGCAGGTCACCCGCGGTCGGCAGGCGGTCGCGAGTGCCCTGGAAGTTGGCAATGAAACGGTTGCGCATCTCGTCCCAGGAGGAGATCGAGCCTGGGGGCAGGTTCAGGAGCCAGGAGCAGGCGCCATCCTTGAGAGCCATGGGGAACCAGTTCGCCATGACTTTCTCGTCGCCGTTTCCGCCTCGATGCTCAGCTCGTAGAGCTGCAAGAACTCCACGGGGTCGGGGGGTGCCGTCGTAGCGAGGAGGCAGATCTGGCTTGAACTTGCCCGGCCAGGCAAAGCTACGCAGCTCGGGGGTGAAGGCGCGGCAGCCGGCCGTGGTCACCAGGGCCCGCCTTGGGGTTGGAGCTTGGTCTTGGCGCCCGCGCGCCGCTATGGCAAGCGGCGCGGGGCCTTGCCGCGGCAAACAATCCTGGCGCGGCGGTGCGAGGAGTGGCGGAGCGTTCTCTTGCGGTCGAGGGACTTCTTGACAACATCTTTCTTCACGCGCGGGCACCGGACGCGGTGGGTCACGCCGCGGAGCCGCGCGCCATGGTGCCAGGGCGCCGTCTTGGGGCAGAGGTGGTGGAGGTGCTCCGTGAGCTACATCGCCCGTAGCTGGCGGAGGGCGAGGCGGAGAGAGGGACGACGCAGGGGAGCCCCCTACGGCGCGGACAAGCTCGGCGATGCGGTCGAGCCAGTCCTCGTAGAGGTCGTCGACTGGGTGGTAGCGCAGGAGCTCGTGCGCCATGAGGAGCACGGCCCGCGTGTCCATGGGAGCGCGACGTGCATGGGATGAGGAACCGGCCAGGGTCAGCGATGGAGTGGCGGTGCGGCCGTCCCGCCGCACCGAGGGGTGCAGCGAGGACGCTTGCTGCTCGTTCCCCGCCAGGCCGGTGGCGGCATTGGTGGTAGGCGACGGAGAACAGCGAGATGGCCCGCTGCTACCTCTTTAGCACTGCGTTGGTTTGGGGGTATGTAGGTATATATAGGAGGAAGAAGTACGTCGGTGGAGCAACATGGGCCCCACGAGGGTGGAGGGCGCGCCCAGAGGGGTAGGCGCGCCCCCCTACATCGTTCTCTCCTGGTTTCTTTCTTGACGTAGGGTCCAAGTCCTCGGGATCCCGTTTGTTTCGAAAATCACGTTCCCGAAGGTTTCATTCTGTTTGGACTCCGTTTGATATTCTTTTTCTGTGGAACTCTGAAATAGGCAAAAAACAGCAGTTTGGGCTGGGCCTCCGGTTAATAGGTTAGTCCCAAAAATAATATAAAAGTGTATAACAAAGCCCATTAATCATCCAAAACAGAATATAATATAGCATGAAGCAATCAAAAATTATAGATACGTTGGAGACGTATCAAGCATCCCCAAGCTTAATTCCTTGTCGTCCTCGAGTAGGTAAATGATAAAAACATAATGTTTGTTGCGGAATGCTACTTGGCATAATTTTTTAATGTAACCCTCTTAATTGTGGTATGAATATTCAGATCCGAAAGATTCAGGATAAAAGTTTAATATTGACATAAAAGGAATAATACTTCAAGCATACTAACTAAGCAGTTATGTCTTCTCAAAATAACATGGCCAAAGAAAGTTCATCCCTACAAAATCATATAGTTTAGTCATGCTCCATTTTTGTTACTCAAGAATGCTCTCATCATGCACAACCCCGATGACAAGCCAAGCAATTGTTTCATACTTTTGAAATCTCAAACTTTTTCAACCTTCACGCAATACATGAGCATGAGCCATGGATATAGCACTATGGGTGGAATAGAATATAATGATGGGGGTTATGTGGAGAAGACAAAAAGGGAGAAAGTCTCACATTGACACGGCTAATCAACAGACTATGGAGATGCCCATCAATTGATGTCAATGTGAGGAGTAGGGATTGCCATGCAACGGATGCACTAGAGCTATAAATGCATGAAAGCTCAATCAAAAGAAACTAAGTGGGTGTGCATCCAACTTGCTTGCTCACGAAGACCTAGGGCATTTGAGGAAGCCCATTGTTGGAATATACAAGCCAAGTTCTATGATGAAAATTTCCCACTAGTATATGAAAGTGACAAAACAAGAGACTCTCTATCATGAAAATCATGGTGCTACTTTGAAGCACAAGTGCGAAAAAAAAGGATAGTAGCATTGTCCCTTTTTTTCTTTTCTTTTTCTCTTTCTTTTTGGGCCTTCTTTTTTTATTTCGCCTTTCTCTTTTTTTTGGGACAATGCTGTATGAATGATGATCATCACACTTCTATTTATTTACAACTCAAGGATTACAACTCGATACTAGAACAAGGTATGACTCTATATGAATGCCTCCGGCGGTATACCGGGATAGGCAATGAATCAAGAGTGACATGTATGAAAAATTATGAACGGTGGCTTTTCCACAAATACGATGTCAACTACATGATCATGCAAAGCAATATGACAATGATGAACGTGTCATGATAAACGGAACGGTGGAAAGTTGCATGGCAATATATCTCGGAATGGCTATGGAAATGCCATAATAGGTAGGTATGGTGGATGTTTTGAGGAAGATATAAGGAGGTTTATGTGTGAAAGAGCGTATCATATCACGGGGGTTGGATGCACCGGCGAAGTTTGCACCAACTCTCAATGTGAGAAAGGACAATGCACGGTACCGAAGAGGCTAGCAATGATGGAAGGGTAAGAGTGCGTATAATCCATGGACTCAACATTAGTCATAAAGAACTCACATACTTATTGCAAAAATCTACAAGTCATCAAAAACCAAGCACTACGCGCATGCTCCTAGGGGGATAGATTGGTAGGAAAAGACCATCGCTCGTCCCCGACCGGCACTCATAAGGAAGACAATCAAAGAACACCTCATGTTTCAAATTTGTTACATAATGTTTACCATACGTGCATGCTACGGGACTTGCAAACTTCAACACAAGTATTTCACAACTACTGAACTATCACAACTTTAATATCACTACCTCCATATCTCAAAACAATCATCAAGCATCAAACTTCTCTTAGTATTCGGCACACTCATAAGAAAGTTTTTACTAGTCTTGAATACATAGTATATTAGGATTAATTTCCCAATTTAAGCAAATTACCATGCTGTTTAAGACTCTCAAAATAATATAAGTGAAGCATGAGAGAATAATAGTTTCTATAAAACAAAACCACCGACGTGCTCTAAAAGATATAAGTGAAGCACTAGAGCAAAAACTATATAGCTCAAAAGATATAAGTGAAGCGCATAGAGTATTCTAATAAATTCCGAATCATGTGTGTCTATCTCAAAAGGTGTGTACAGAAAAGATGATTGTGGTAAACTAAAAAGCAAAGACTAAAATCATACAAGATGCTCCAAGCAAAATACATATCATGTGGTGAATAAAAATATAGCTCCAAGTAAAGTTACCGATGAAAGTAGACGAAAGAGGGGATGCCTTCCGGGGCATCCCCAAGCTTTGGATTTTTGGTGTCCTTAGATTATCTTGGGATGCCATGGGCATCCCCAAGCTTAGGCTCTTGCCACTCCTTATTCCATAATCCATCAAATCTTTTACCCAAAACTTGAAAACTTCACAACACAAAACTTAACAGAAAATCTCGTGAGCTCTGTTAGCGAAAGAAAACAAAACACCACTTCAAGGTACTGTAACGAACTCATTCTTTATTTATATTGGTGTTAAACCTACTGTATTTCCAACTTCTATATGGTTTATAAACTATTTTACTAACCATAGATTCATCAAAATAAGCAAACAACACACGAAAAATAGAATCTGTCAAAAACAGAACAGTCTGTAGTAATCTGTAACTAACGCAAACTTCTAGAACTCCAAAAATTCATAAAAAATAGGACGAACTATACAATTTGTTTATTGATCAGAAGAAATTGGAATCAATATTTTATTACGTTCTGGTGATTTTTAACAATTGTTTTCGTGAAGAGAAAGTTTCTGCAATTTTCAGCAAGATCAAATAACTATCATCCAAGAAGATCCTATAGGTTTAACTTGGCACAAACACTAATTAAAACATAAAAAAATCTAAACAGAGGCTAGACCAAAGATTTATTCCTAAACAGAAGCAAAAAGCAAAAAACTAAAAATAAATTGGGTTGCCTCCCAACAAGCGCTATCGTTTAACGCCCCTAGCTAGGCATAAAAGCAAGGATAGATCTAGGTATTGCCATCTTTGGTAGGCAATCCATAAGTGGCTCTCATAATAGATTCATAAGGTGATTTTATTTTCTTTCTAGGAAAGTGTTCCATGCCTTTCTTTAACGGAAATTGGAATCTAATATTCCCTTCCTTCATATCAATAATTGCACCAATCGTTCTAAGGAAAGGTCTACCAAGAATAATAGGACATGAAGGATTGCAATCTATATCAAGAACAATGAAATATACGGGAACATAGTTCCTATTTGCAACAATAAGAACATCATTAATTCTTCCCATAGGTTTCTTAATGGTGGAATCCGCAAGGTGCAAGTTTAAAGAACAATCATCAAAATCACGGAAACCTAGCAAATCACATAAAGTTTTTGGAATCGTCGAAACACTAGCACCCAAATCACACAAAGCATAGCATTCACGATCTTTAATTTTAATTTTAATAGTAGGTTCCCACTAATCATAAAGTTTTCTAGGGATAGAAACTTCCAACTCAAGTTTTTCTTCATAAGTTTGCATCAAAGCATCAACGATATGTTTGGTAAAAGCTTTATGTTGACTATAAGCATGCGGAGAATTTAACACGGATTGCCACAAGGAAATACAATCTATCAAAGAGCAATTATCATAATTAAATTCCTTGAAATCCAAAATAGTGGGTTTATTAATATCTAGAGTTTTGATCTCTTCAATCCCACTTTTACCAATTTTTGCATCAAGATCTAAAAACTCCGAATTTTTGGGACGCCTTCTAGGTAAAGGTGGCTCATATTCAGTCCCATCATTATCAAGATTCATATTGGAAAACAAAGATTTAATAGGGGACACATCAATAACTTTTAGATCTTCCTCTTTATTTTCATAGAAACTAGAAGAACACGCTTTCACAAAGCAATCTTTCTTAGCACGCATCCTAGCGGTTCTTTCTTTGCACTCATCAATGGAAATTCTCATGGCTTTGAGAGACTCATTGATATCATGCTTAGGTGTAATAGATCTAAGTTTCAAAGGATCAACATCAAGAGAAATTCTATCAACGTTCCTAGCCAATTCATCAACTTTAAGCAATTTTTCTTCAAGCAAAGCATTGAAATTCTTTTGTGAATTCATAAACTCCTTAACACTAGTCTCAAATTCAGAGGGAATCTTATTAAAATTTCCATAAGCATTGTTGTAGGAATTACCATAATTATTAGAGGAATTACTAGGATACGGCCTAGGATTAAAGTTTCCTCTATACGCATTGTTACCAAAATTATTCCTACCAACAAAATTCACATCCATGGACTCATTATTATATTCAATCAAAGTAGACAAAGGCATATCATTAGGATCAGAAGAAACACTTTTATTAGAAAATAATTTCATAAGTTCATCCATCTTTCCACTCAAAACATTAATTTCTTCTATCGCATGTACTTTTTTATTAGTAGATCTTTCGGTGTGCCATTGAGAATAATTAACCATAATATTATCTAGGAGTTTAGTAGCTTCTCCTAAAGTGATTTCCATAAAAGTGCCTCCCGCGGCCGAATCTAAAAGATTTCTAGAAGCAAAATTCAGTCCGGCATAATTTTTTTGTATAATCATCCAAAGATTTAAACCATGTGTAGGGCAATTACGTATAATTAATTTCATCCTCTCCCAAGCTTGTGCAACATGTTCATGATCAAGTTGCTTAAAATTCATAATATCGTTTCTAAGAGAGATGGTCTTAGCGGGAGGAAAATACTTAGAGATAAAATCATCTTTGCACTTATTCCAACAATCAATACTATTTTTCCCTGTTCAAGAATTCATCGGATTAACCAGTTAACTTGCCGATTAATCCCTACTCATAGGGTCACCAAGTAGCCGATAAACTGATAAATCGTCCGATTAATTGATTAAATGGCCGATTAACTTCCGATTAGGCTATTAATCCCCTACACGCCAGCCAACCGAGCAGTTACCAGTTAACGATTTCCTCAACAATGCTATTTTTAGGCAAAGATGAAAACCAAGCTTTAGCACGATATCTAAGTGAAAAAGGAAATAGCTTCAATTTAAAAATATCATTGTCCACATCTTTCTTCTTTTGCATATCACACGAATCAATGAAGCTATTTAGATGGGTAGCGGCATCTTCACTAGGAAGGCCGGCGAATTGATATTTCATGACAAAATTCAACAAAGCAGCATTAGTTTCACAAGATTCAATATCGGTAAGAGGAGCAATCGGAGTGCTAAGAAAATCATTGTTGTTGGTATTGGTAAAGTCACACAATTTAGTATTATCTTGAGCCATGTGACAAGCAAGTAATCAAACACACGACCAAACAAGAGGCAAGCGAAAAAGAGGCGAACGGAAAAGAGAGGGCGAATAAAACGGCAAGGGTGAAGTGGGGGAGAGGAAAACGAGAGGAAAATGGCAAATAATGTAATGCGGGAGATAAGAGTTTGTAATGGGTACTTGGTATGTTGACTTTTGCGTAGACTCCCCGGCAACGGCGCCAGAAATCCTTCTTGCTACCTCTTGAGCATTGCGTTGGTTTGGGGGTACGTAGGTATATATAGGAGGAAGAAGTACGTCGGTGGAGCAACATGGGCCCCATGAGGGTGGAGGGCGCGCCCGGGGGGTAGGCGCGCCCCCTACCTCGTGCTCTCCTGGTTGCTTTATTGACGTAGGGTCCAAGTCCTCTGGATCACGTTTGTTTCGAAAATCACGTTCCCGAAGGTTTCATTCCGTTTGGACTCCGTTTGACATTCTTTTTCTGCGAAACTCTGAAATAGGAAAAAAAACAGCAGCTTGGGCTGGGCCTCCGGTTAATAGGTTAGTCCCAAAAATAATATAAAAGTGTATAACAAAGCCCATTAATCATCCGAAACAGAATATAATATAGCATGAAGCAATTAAAAATTATAGATACGTTGGAGACGTATCACCCGCCGATGGGAGCCGTCTGAGCGACGCGGGTGGCGAGGGCAGCCGACGCTCAGCACGAGCGCGGCGAGCGTCCGCCATGGAGACGACGGAGCAACCGGACGCGGAGCGACGGAAAGGAAGCTTCGGCGCACCCCTACCTGGCGCGCCAAAATGTTGGATCACGGGTTCCGGCAAAACCCTTAAGGTTCGAACACTGGGGTGTGCGCGAAGATTTCCTCCCTACCGATCCACGTCCTAACTAGCTAAGATCTTTCGGACGAACTCGACGAACTCACAACACAAGGGACACAAGATTTATACTGGTTCGAGCCACCGTTGTGGTGTAATACCCTACTCCAGTGTGGTGGTGGTGGATTGCCTCTTAGGCTGGTGATGAACAGTACAAGGGGAAGAACAGCCTCCTGAGGTTGAGGTGTTCTTGTGCTTGGTGTGTGGCTAAGGATCGGATGAGATGCCTCTTAATCCGTTCTCCCCTACGGTGGTGGCTAGTCCTATTTATACAGGCCCTGGCCCTCTCCCCAAATATTGAGCGGGAAGGGAGCCAACAACGGCCAATTTGAAAGGGGACAGCTAGTACAGCTTATCGTGACAAAAGTAGTCTTCGCCTGCAAAAGGCTCTGGTGGTGACGCCGCCTTGGGATCCACGGTGACCTCCATCTTGCCGTCCTGCTAGTCTTGGTCTCATTGCACTGATATGGAAACCTTTGCTTGATGCCTCGGTACTCCGCGCCTGCGCCTGCCTCCATAGCACCAAAGAGGAAACAAGGACGCTGCGCGCGCTGGCGCCCGCCTGGTTCTCGATCGTCATGGCTCACGTCACGAGAACCTCGCGAGGTTTGCCTTGCCTTGATCTCTTCGCCCCTCGGGAGCCAACCTGGTGAGGCCGCTCCTGAGGAGGTCTTGAGTCGCCCGCCTCGCGAGGCTTGGCCCCTCGCGAGGGTCTGGAATGCCTTGTCGATGAAGATGGGTCGTACAGGCCTGCTAGCACAGCCACGCCGTGGGCCGCAGGCAGGCAAGTCTGGGGACCCCCGTTCCCAGAACACCGACAGGTTGTTCTATTTATATGAGTAATATCTTTTATGGTCATGCACCCTTGATGAGTAGTCTATTTTTTGTTGAATCTTGATCGTAGTGATACACATATTCATAATATTGAAGCCAAAAGATGCAAAGTCAATAATGATAGTGCAACTTATTTGTGGCACTGCCGTTTAGGTCATATTGGTGTAAAGCGCATGAAGAAACTCCATGCTGATGGGCTTTTGGAATCACTTGATGCTTGTCAAGCATGCCTCATGGGCAAGATGACTAAGACCCCGTTCTCCGGAACAATGGAACGAGCAACTGACTTATTGAAAATAATACATACTGATGTATGCGGTCCGATAAGTGTTGGGGCTCGCGGTGGGTATCGTTATTTTCTGACCTTCATAGATGATTTGAGCGGATATGGGTATATCTACTTAATGAAACATAAGTCTGAAACATTTGAAAAGTTCAAAGAACTTTAGAGTGAAGTGGAAAATCATCGTAACAAGAAAATAAAGTTTCTACGATCTGATCGCGGAGGGAATATTTGAGTTATGGGTTTGGTCTTCATTTGAAACAATGTGGAATAGTTTCGCAACTCACACCACCTGGAACACCATAGCGTAATAGTGTGTCCGAACGTCGTAACCGTACTTTATTAGATATGGTGTGATATATGATGTCTCTTACCGATTTACCACTGTCATTTTGGGGTTATGCTTTAGAGACGGCTGCATTCACGTTAAATAGGGCACCATCTAAATCCGTTGAGACGACACCATATGAACTGTGGTTTGGCAAGAAACCTAAGCTGTCATTTCTTAAAGTTTGGGGCTGCGATGCTTATGTGAAAAAGCTTCAACCTGATAAGCTCGAACCCAAATCGGAGAAGTGCGTCTTCATAGGATACCCAAAAGAAACTATTGGGTACACCTTCTATCACAGATCCGAATGCAAGACATTTGTTGCTAAGAATGGATCCTTTCTAGAGAAGGAGTCTCTCTCGTGGGAGGAAAGTAGAACTTGATGAGGTAGTTGTACCTTCTCTCGAAATGGAAAATGGTTCATCACAGAAATCAGTTCCAGTGATGCCTACACCAATTAGTGAGTAAGTTAATGATGATGATCATGAAATTCAGATCAAGTTACTACCGAACCTCGTAGGTCAACCAGAGTACGGTCCGCACCAGAGTGGTACGGTAATCCAGTTCTGGAAGTCATGTTACTAGACCATGAAGAACCTACGAACTATGAGGAGGCGATGATGAGCCCAGATTCCGGGAAATGGCTTGAGGCCATGAAATCTGAGATGGGATCCATGTATGAGAACAAAGTGTGGACTTTGGTTGACTTGCCCGATGATCGGCAAGCCATAGAGAATAAATGGATCTTCAAGAAGAAGACTGACACTGACGGTAATGTTATTGTCTACAAAGCTCGACTTGTTGCGAAAGGTTTTCGACAAGTTCAAGGAGTTGACTATGATGAGACCTTCTCACCAGTAGCGATGCTTAAGTCTGTCCGAATCATGTTAGCAATTGCCGCATTTTATGATTATGAAATTTGGCAAATGGATGTCAAATCCGCATTCCTTAATGGATTTCTTAAAGAAGAGTTGTATATGATGCAACAAAAAGGTTTTGTCGATCCTAAAGGTGCTAACAAAGTGTGGAAGCTCCAGCGATCCATTTATGGACTGGTGCAAGCATCTTGGAGTTGGAATATACGCTTTGACAATGTGATCAAAGCATATGGTTTTGTACAGACTTTTGGAGAAGCCTGTGTTTACAAGAAAATGAGTGGGAGCTCTGTAGCATTTCTAATATTATATGTGGATGACATATTGTTGATTGGAAACAATACATAATTTCTGGATAGCATAAAAGAATACTTGAATAAGAATTTTTCAATGAAAGAACTCGGTGAAGCTGCTTATATATTAGGCATCAAGATCTATAGAGATAGATCAAGACGCTTAATTGGACTTTCACAAAGCACATACCTTGGTAAAGTTCTAAAGAAGTTCAAAATGGATCAGTCAAAGAAAGGGTTCTTGCCTGTGTTACAAGGTGTGAAGTTGAGTCAGACTCAATGCCCACCACTACATAAGATAGAGAGAAAATGAAAGTCATTCCCTATGCCTCAGCCATAGGTTCTGTCATGCATGTAATGCTGTGTACCAGACCAGATGTGTGCCTTGCTATAAGTTTAGCAGGGAGGTACCAAAGTAATCCAAGAGTGGATCACTGGACAGCGGTCAAGAACATCCTGAAATACCTGAAAAGGACTAAGGATATGTTTCTCATTTATGGAGGTAGCAAAGGGCTTGTCGTAAATGGTTACTTTGATGCAAGCTTTGACACTGATCCAGATGACTCTAAGTTACAAACCGGATACGTATTTATATTTAATGGTGGAGCTGTCAGTTGGCGCAGTTCCAAGCAGAGTGTCGTGGCGGGATCTACGTGTGAATCGGAGTACATAGCTGCTTTGGAAGCAGCAAATGAAGGAGTCTGGACGAAGGAGTTCATATCCGATCTAGGTGTAATACCTAGTGCATCGGGTCCAATGAAAATCTTTTGTACCAAGACTAAGCCTCTTCCACGAGCAAAACATGATCAGTACCAAGACTCCATGAGTGTTAGAATCATTACTATCACTACAAAAAAATACACTTCCGTGATGATACGTGTTTGTCACAGTAGGTCACGTTTTCTGTCATGCATGTACATCCATGAAAAATTTATGACAGAATCGAGATAGTCATACATGTGCTGTCGTAGAAGTGTTCCATGACATTACCAAAATTATCATCACGGAAGTGTCCACTTCCATGACGATAAATCGCGCGTCACAGAAGTGCTTTCGTCAAGGGTGACCGACACGTGCCATCCACCATAACGAAACGCCGTTAAGCTATCGGGTCCGGTTTTGGATCCGATAACCCGTTAACAGCCCCGACCAATGGGGATTTTCCCCGTGTAAAATCATCATTGGCTGGAGGAAACACGTGTCGGCTCACCGTTGAGACAGATGTCATCCACTCATTGGACCCAAAGCGCCTATGATACGCCGACACGTGGCACGGCCCAACAGAGGCCCATTCGTGTGAAAAGGCCAGCCCGTTTGACTTGGTCAAAAGGTGGCGGGCCGGCCCACGGCAAGCCTGTTAACGGCATGTTCGCATATAACGCATTTACAGCCCGCTATCCCAGGGCCCGTTTACGGCCTATCCGAATTAGGCCTAGTAGCGTCATCTGGGCCGTCCAATATAATTCCAACCCGTTTTAACTTCCGGCCCATGTATGGCCCATGACGTCTTTTGGCCCATATGAGGCCCTTAGTAACCCTCGGCCCCTTAACGGCCCGTGGTAAAACTGGCCCGTAATGAACAGTGTATCACTTTATACCCATTAACGGCCCATTATTCCGTTGGGCCATTTCCAGCCCATGATATCTTTCGGCCTTCTCATGGCCCATTTATTCTTGGGCTCATTTCCAGCATTCGGTTACTTACAGCCCGTTACTGTCATTTTCTGCTTGTGGGCCAAATTCAGCCCGTGGTTACCGTCGGCCCGTTTGCGGCCCGTTAATACGTTGGGCCGTTTTCATAGAGTTATCAAATACGGCCAATAAATGGCCCGTTATTGTCCATGAATAGTACGGCCCATGATTGGCGAAATGATGATACGCCCCGTAGAAGGCCCATGGATCGTACGGCCCATAAAAGGCCCATGGATCGTACGACTCGTAGAAGGCCCATGGATCATATGGCCCGTATAGAAGGCCAATGGACCTACGGCCCGTAGAAGGCCCATGGATCATACGGCCCGCAGGAGGCCCATGGTTACAACAGTCCGTGTGTTGCCATGATTATTTTGGCCTAGTTTCCAAAAATAGGTTATTGTGGCCACTAGAAAAACACAGAAAAAGAACTGCAGTGACTACAAGCAAACAACTAAACAAGACAATAAGGAAATAAATAAGCAAGCAATTAACGCTAGCCTATTACCGCTATTACACATATTACATCCACTGGGCATCAAAGTTCGCCACCAGTGCAAATATAGGGAACAAAGCAGCATATTACACACACTGGCCGTCAAAATTGGCCACCAGTGCAAATAAACACGGCAGCAAAACAAGAGCATAACTGAAACAACTTCATAAGAGCTCAAGAAACGTGGTATCCACCATGATGGCAATAAGCTTAGCAAGCTTATTAGCTTTGTCCTGTTTGGGGCTAAAATCCTCCAACGCTTGCTATTGCACCAGAAAGTATGCATATGAACGCTCCAGGGACTTCTGCAGTCCTTCCGCTTCTTGTCGCACCACAGTGAGTTTGAATAGCTTGTGCAAGCAGTAGTGGCCAATAACTCCAACACTAAACCAAGACAGGACTTTGGGGTTGTCTCACTGTCTTCGAGATAGTCTTCCTTAGCTGTTTTATCAGCTTTGTTGGAGACCAACGAGGATGTGTCACTATCCTGAACCTTATCTGCATTACTTCCTTTACCATTGCTTAATAAGGCACTCTTCCCCAATATTCTGTCAGCATTCTAAAAGAAGAAACAAGCAGACACATAACAGTTTAGCATGTACTAGTATATGAAACTCATTTAAGTGAACCAGTTCATTAGTAAGGTGGACAGGATTAAACTACCAAGTCTTCTATTGCCAAGTACTAGTACATAATAAAAGCATCAAACAAACATATGTCTATGTCATATGGTCACTGCATTGTCTTGCCAAATCAAAATAGAGACACGGTTCAAATCATATTAGTTCAAGACAAAGCAGCTGTGAAAGAATACAAAGCGAGGGAAACTACATGGCACAACAAGATTTCAGATGGGTACCACGGGTCTACATGTACAACAACACTATTGGCTCTGTTGTGATGCTAGTAATGTGCATGATATGAGAAGTCAACTGTATACACAATTGAAATTGAAATCAACAGAGCTATTGATAAGAGCAAGCCTGTTAAAGAAACATGCGTGAACATACCTGCTGTGCCATTGAAGTTTCGATTGGATCCTTCAATTTAAAAATAAGTTTGTATGAGTAAATACAATGATACAAGAGCAAAGCAGTATGCACGATAGCAATCATAGTTAAAAAAAGGCGCGCCTAAGCGAGCGCTTAAGCGCGCCTAGGCTCTAGGCATTGGCGAAACACATTGCGCATAACTACGCTTAATCTGTGCATAACTGCGCATAAGTATGCGCTTTGGTCAGTAAAGCGCAAGGCGGTGGGAAAACGCACAATTAATGCCTAGCGCTTTTTTGAACTATGATAGCAATGGAATCTTAAATTAGAACAGTTGTTCTTCAGGTTTAGGCACTTGTTCTACATGAATAGAGTACAGTAAGACGCAAGAATATAGTACTTAAAATAGAAAATGAGCTCATATACCTTACCACATTCTTGGTTCGGGACCAGTACAGAGCAAGGCGTTCCCAGTAAATCGTCCAGTAAATGTGTCTTAGGAGAACGTAAGGGAATTTGATGAGTTTCTTTGCCGGTGAAGTACGTTTTCTTCAGGTAATTCCGATACTGCCAGCAAGCATTCTTGAAGATAGCAGAGGTATTAGCACAGGTTACCTCATCCCGAGTTTCCAAATCGGTCCTTCTCTATAGAGGAAAATGGGAAAATTTGCTGTATTATAACCATCATGGAGGTAGGATGTACGGGACAAAGCAAAGTAATTGTCATGAATAACATTACTTACACATAACTCCTGGACAAACACCTGCAACTGGCATTTTCCTTCATCTTCAGTATAATATTTCCAAGATGGGAAGATACGCACATACGATTTAACAACATCAAATGCGATAGATGCTAAACTACGACTAGCTGGTTGTGCTTCCTCCACAGGAATAGGCGTACTAACTGGTGGAGTTGGGGTTCACCGTGGTAGTACTGGCCCTTTGGGCACTGGAGCTGCCTTACTAACTGCTCTTGTTTGGGAGCTCTGTGGTGGAGATGGTGCTGTGTCAACAGGAACTGGGTTACTATCTGCTGGGGTTGGGGTTAGATTGGGTGAAGCTGGTTCTCTGTCCATCGCAGTAGGGGTACAATCTGCGAGAGTTTGGGTTATGTGTGGTAGGGCTGGTTCTCGTGCATGTACAACCGGGGTGCTATCTCCACCAAGAGGTAGCACTGTTTTATTTGAAGACTGTGTTTTTAGTCTGCTAGATGCTGGCATCACCCGCTCCAATTCAAATGGCTGATAAACAGGAAACATAGTTGAATGTACAAACATTGTATGAGAGACAGATGCAATAGATAGTGTGGAAAAAAGAGGGCATGAAATAGTTGGCATGTATATTGTTTAACTAAAACGGATAGCATGACATAATTTCACATATATGATGTCTATCTAAACTGGATAGCATAGCATAACATAATTCAAAGATATGATGAATAACTAAACAGGATCGCATGACATAATTCACCTACATGTTATCTAAGTAATCAGGATCGCATAATTAAATTCACATATGTGATTTATATGCTTAACAAAGGGCATTAGATATGATGTCTGAAGTAAGAACATGGTGCTGAATATTGTGTATATGATGTCTAATCTATGCAATGCAAGACATCATATGCATGATATGAGCAGTATAACCGTGCCAAGTTAGAGCATACACCTCGGTGGGGGAATAGGACTGGTCATCTGTCTTTGAATCCATCTCTGAGGAGCTATCAGGACCCAACAAGAGATCTGCTTCGACAGGTAGCACTGTCTGCGCTGAAGGCCTTTTTTCACTCCTGATTTTTCAATCTCCCACCCAAATGGCTGATTCACAGGAAGAGTAGTTTAATGTACAAACATTGTCGACAAATGGAAATGTAATGAACAAAAGGATGGGCAAGATATCATTCAAATATATGATGCCTGGTTAAACAGGATGGCATTGCACATTTCACGTATATTATGGCTGGCTAAAAGACATGAGACTGCACAATTCCCATATATGATATAGAAACTAAATAGGTGGCATTACAGAACATGTCTAAACTAAGCAGATGACATATATGATGTCAAAAGTAGGCACTGCAAGGCAACATATGCATGATATGACTAACATCATCATGCCAAGGTAGAGCAAACACCTTGGGCGGTAAATAGGAGTGGTCAGCGGCGTCTGAATCCGCCTCAGAACAGATATCTTCCTCTAGATTACAATCTGGAGAGGGGTAGGGAGGGTTTGCCATTGAACCCACCATGGAGCGATGTCTGCATGACATTGTATTGCCGCGCAAAACTCTTCTCTTTTTCTCTACATGTTCAGCATGACTGTGTACAATATCTGACATGCATACGAAAAAACTATGGTGAGATTATGTAAGGAGAGCATGCAGAAATTTAGGGTGATGGTAACAACCAGTGGATGGATCCAAAAATAATGATAGCAGGCTAATGATTGCTTTAATTTAATAAAAAGACAGATGATGATTGCTTTACTATTTGTTTCCCACCCAAGATGAACAACATAGGCATACCCTAGGTGAACCAGATATTAGACAGAGATACTATTCATTGCTTCCTCGATATGTGCCCCACAACTAATTTAGAACTCAAGTTTGAACATTAATTTGGACCTGACTTGGAGTCCAAGAGGTGAACAGGACGATAAAGAAGCAGGTAATTTTAAGCAATGCATAACATAAGCAGAAAAAAAAGAGTGCGACCTCTCTTGTGGACCCGTGTACTCCTCAGGTTCATCTGCTGAGTCGATGATGGTGATGCCGTTGCGGTGGGTGCCGGCGGCAGGGAAGGAGATCTGAGGCGGCGAAAGACGGTCAGAAGTCGTGATGTCTGGTTTGGTGGATGTTTCTGTCGATGGAGCAGCTCAGTTGAGGTGGACGACGTCGCGGCAGGAGCAGGACAAACCACACAAAGTTCCCTTCGACACCTACCTGTAACTGAAGTAATTCTATAAGGGCTCATTTGGCTTGCATGATTCTAAAAACACAGGGATAGGAAAAACATCAGAATAGGATAGGAATGCACATGGTAAACAGAGCATTTGTAAACACAAGATTTCTGTCAACTTGAGTGTTTGGTTTACAGGAATTGGAAGAGCAGAGGAATGCAAAGAAACATGGCCAAAATAAAGTGAAACCATATGAAAGCGTGTACAGTTAGAATGTTATTCTGCCACTAATGCACTTGATCATGTTTTCATGCATAGGATTTTGAAAAGTAGGTCCAGGTGCATGTTTTGCTTCATTCCTTTCAACAAAATGCATGAATAATTGAATAGTAGAGTGCCATTGGAAAATTCCCTATTGCTATGTTTTTCCGTTGAACCAAAATAGCCCTAATGGATCGACATGAATGTATAGTAATAAGTGATGCAACAAGTGTACAACCTCTTTGCCGTAGCCGTGTCGACCTCAGCATCATTGGGTTGGTCGCTGAAGCAGTTGAGGCAGAGGTGGCTGTCGGAGGTGTGGAGGAAGATATGAGGAATCTGTAGACGGCGTCCAGGGCACTCCTCTGTTGTGATAGATCATTCTGTCGTTGGAGCAGCCTCGGTGAGGCGTAAGACGTCAAGGCTGAAGCAGCACAAGACAGACATCGTCAATCTCAAGTGGGATTCTAATAGCATCTCCAATAGATGATGTAAAATAGATGTAAAATTTACATCACCAAAAACCACCTGACTACAACAGATGAGGTAATACTGTTGACACTGAACTTAACTGTCGAAACTGAAATTTACTGTGGAATCTGAATGTTATAGTTGAAACTGAATGCAATGGTAGCAGAGAGGCACTTGACATGTAGTTTAGGGAGGGCCTGCAGTTCATCTTCAACCTGCACCCCCTGAGCTGCCAGCCACCACCGGCCGAACCGCCGGCCCCAGCGCCGCCTCGCCGCCCCGAAACAACTCCCCACCGTCGGTCCGCCGCCGCCCCGGCCAGCCCTATAGGCCCCCCGCCCCCACCCTGAACCCTAAGATAGATAGTGGGGTACCTCTCCGGCGAGCCCCCGTCCCCGCTGTGGGTGGTTCTTCCTTAACTCCGGCGAGCCCCCCCACCCCACCCCCTGAAAATTGACTGACCCAAAAGTCGATTCAGTCGACTGAAGTGTAGCTAAATAGGAGCAGAGCAGCAACACGAGCGAGGGGGAGAGCAGCAGCAGCGCGAGCGAGCGAGAGCCGGAGCAGCAGCAGCTGGGCGAGCGAGCGATCGAGCGAGAGCCGGAGCAGCAGCAGCAGCGCGAGCGAGTGAGCGAGAGCCAGAGCAGCAGCAGTTGGGAGGGCGAGCGATCGAGCGAGAGCCGGAGCAGCAGCAGCAGCGCGAGCGAGTGAGCGAGAGCTAGAGCAGCTGCAGCATATCCGGCTGGTATGGCCGCCGCTGCCGAAGGGGCCTCGCACTGGGGGAGAGCCGCCGTGGAGATGTCGCCCGTGGTGCCGACTTCAAGGTAGCCGCTCCATGGGGGTGCAGGATGGAGCACCTTTGGTGCCGGGAGGTCGAGCTAAGGAGAAGGTGCGATGCGATGAGTGTACAACCTCTTTGGTGGCGCCGAGTAGGCCTCGGCTTCGTCCGAGGAGTCGGTGAGGATGCTGCGGTTCTGGTGGAGCAGGTTAAGGCGACGCTGTGGGGATGGAGCAGCCGCGATAGACGAGACGATCGTCGGAGCCGCTCCTTGGAGGTGGAGGACGGGGCGGCTGAACCAACGGAATGACGAGATGGACGACGGATCCTCATCCAGGGAGGTGGACGAGGGACGTCGAGCCGTTCCGGTGGACGACGTCGTCGGGGAAGAGGCTCCGGCTGGGCAGCGGTGAGGTGGCGGACGGAGGAGGGTGGGGTTTCGCGGCTGGAGCGGAGAGGTTATGGCGGCCTGGGATTTCGAATGGCAAAAAGGAGGCGATGGGAGGGGGTGAACCATGACTTAGGGACGCGCTTGCCCAAAATGTAGGGTGTGTTACAAAAGTACCCCACACCGATTTGAACTAGCGGCCCTTTTTCGCGTGTCGGGATTTGGCAGCTGGAGGGAGTTTTTGCACGCGTTGTAATTTCGGGATAGCAAGGCACGAGTTGTGAAGGCGCCAGTTTTGGGAACACGATATCTGAATTTTCGGGATATAACATGGCGCGGGTTGAATTTTAGGGACAAGCCTAACGTGTAATATTGTACTTGTACGTACCAAATCAATTCGCACTTCCCTCAACCAAAAAGAAAACGAAAAAAAACTATTCACACCACACAAAGAGAGAGTCTTGCCCCGTTTTACTATAAAAATGCTATTTAAAGCTACTCATACCAACAATTTAGTGCAATTAAATGTTATTCGGTAGTATGAATCCATGTTATGTCCAATTAAATTTTTTCGCTTGCTGTATAATGCATGTAACCTACTCATACCAACATTTTAGTGCATTCCAAATGTCTATACTACCGCTGCAATTCGAACTGAATTTGAATTCGTTTCTCTATTTCAATAAAAAATCTACAAGCATGATTGTTGCCAACTTCAACCATCATTCGTGTATTACCTTAATAACACACCACATGATTACTATAGAGATAGATATGAACTATGTGTACTACATGAACTCGAATTCTATTTTTTGAATACACTTGATGTTGATTCCAAATAATAGTACATTTGATGTACTAACTATAAATTCATAATCTAAACCATGTTCCATATGTGTACACCGTGTTTATCACACATAGTATAGTGCCCCGCCCCCTACATTATGACAAGTATTTAGACCTGAGCTGCAAAAGCCACACATTAGCCCAAATTATGATCAATGTTCTATATGTTATACGTAGTACTAGCAAGATGCCCATGCGTTCCACAGAACATCAACATGATCAAGGGGAGGCCTAATTTGCAAATATGGAGAGGGGTGTGGGTATCTTTTTTCAAAATTGCCATAGTTTCCTTCCTATCCGTCAGATATAAATCGGACGGCCTATATTGCAGGATGGCAGGCACCATCATCAACAACTCCATTTTTTATAAGAGTAGAGATAAAATATATTATATGTAGTATAACATGTTCATAACCACACCATGTGTATCACCGTTATATATATTCACACATGCGTCGGTTTAAAACACTATGATAAATTCTTCAAATATCTGAATTCGCTTTTTATAATGAAGTATGATCTCTATTCGTCTTTTATACCCACAAAATCCTCTTATCTTTGTAGCTAGCTAGCGCTAACTTTCTCTCGTGCATGCAGACGCCCGCATCCCTCTAACCCTCCCTCAGCATTCTCTAGCTCCATCGCGCAAATTCGTCTTTTCACTTTAGGTCGTTCACCCACGGTGTGTGTAGGCCCCCCAGCTCCTTCTTTACGGCACACATCGATCGATATGCCTCTCTAGCCAGTTGTGCCTAGCACAAAACACAAGCTTCCCCTCTTCTCTTATCACCGTCCATGCCTCACTCCCACCACTCTTTTCATCGATCTCGTACTCGCATACTTCTCTCCCCTCGATATAGTATGACTCTCGCACCACCTCCTAGATGCATCCCTCTCTCTCTATCCTTCTCCCCATGCCTCATTTGCTTCTAACACACATGCATGTATACCGATCGATCTCCCAACATATACCTAGGTCGACTTTAACTATCCCCCCCCATCGATCGACGTACCTCACAAGTTATGTCTCTCCTTTCTCTGACAAAGGACGATTGATCTTCCTATGTAGTTATGTCTGCTTACCACATCCATATCGCCCCCCCATCATTCGTGCATGCCTCCTAACCCGTCTCTCACACGCACGTGCACAGACAGGCAGCCATCCCCTCTCTTATTGATATTGCAGGCGTGCCCTCCGGTTGTCTAGCAAGCCTATCCCACCATTTGTTAGAAGCCACTCCACTACCACCCCCTCCAACACTCTAGCTCTGTCTCTCTCCCAACCTTATTCCTCTCCTACACATATGCATGGATGACGATCGATCTCCCTTAATACATGAGGTAGATCGATCTCCCTTAATACATGAGGTAGGACTCTCTCCTCCTCCACACATATACCAGCCATTGTACCTCTATAGTTAATTAGGCCTCCCTCCCCTTCCCCCCGCACCACACGCCGATAGTCGAGCGCTGTAGGTAGGTATCCATGCCACAGAGACAAACTGCACATGTCCCCTCATGTTCCAGTAGGCCAGCCACTCTATATCTTTGACATGGGCACACACAAATTCGATGGCACTCTTTATCGATCGCGCACGCGCGCACACACACATCATCCCTCTCTTCGATTCTATGGACACCTCAAGCAGATGATACCTCCACTCTCTTCTCGTGGATCGCCCCCTCTATATATATGATATATCCAAGACTCTATTTCACACACATTGCATATGTTACATTTTTTGATTGACCCCCCCCTCCCCTCCCCCCCCCCCCAAAAAAACTCTCACGAACCCACACACTATATCTCTCTACGTTTGTATCTCTCTCACACAGCCCCACGTAGGTGGTGTACGTATAAAAGAAGAGAATAGGTGCACCGTGCACGTACTCACGCTTCGTGCCCAGCCACACCCGCGCGGGTACAGGGTGGAGCTCATTTCTGTATGAAATGGCAGCCCACGTGCTAATTTGAACGCGTGTAGCGGTTGTTTACCTACGGAGGTCGTGTACCACGCGTGCACGAAACAAAGTTCGGCTTGATGCGTTGGCGCGTTATATTTAAATAAAGTTATATCACTCAATGGCACGTACACAGAATATAAAATGATTTTTATGGAGAAAAAGGTAGTCAGCTCCACTATATACAATGGAGCCTGCCTGCCTGGTTTGTCTCTCTTCAGAGTATCTCACACAAGGCTGCGGTGGCCTCTCTCTCTCTCTCACCGTTGGTCACTGATCCGGCCGCATCCCATCCGCCGGCGAAAAGGGAGGACGTGCATCGTTACTCCGTTCGACGCCGCCGAGGCAGCACTTCCCGATCTGCGGCACACGCCGTTCTCTCTGACCAAGCTCCGGCGTGGTAGGGCCTACGCCACCTGCTCGCTGCCGCAGTATGGGCAGATTCCGCCCGCCGCCGCTCACCTAGTTACATCCCGACGACCTCCAGGTATCCCCTCCGGCCTTGCTCCACTGCCCATCTTCCCACATTGCTGCATGTGGATCTTCCATAGTTCTTTGCCCAAAACGTAGCTCGTCCGGCGTACTTTCCATATTGCAATCTCGTCCTCACACCGTTTTAGACAAACACAACCGTGTTGTTATCTTCCCTTAGGACAAGGAATATGCTTCTTTTTTGTCGTCGCATGTGTCATCAACTGTTATTGGCCAGTAATTGTTTCCTTTCTACCTCGTTTTGCAAATAGGGCTATCCATTTCACCTCGTTGCTATTGCGACCTTTTGGTGAACTGCACCACTTTTTTCTTAAGAGTGTTTTGTGCAGTTCTGCCAAAATGTCACACGGGCAACGTCTCTACATTTCATTGCGACTGCACAAAGGGAGATTGGTTTTGCTCTATCCTCCAACTCCGAGCCTAATCTTCTCCAACTAGTTAGTCTCAAGAGAGACTGCAAAGGTGACCGGCTTCTATTTGTGTGTTTATTGTTTCATCAGCAGTCCTCTATTATCATAATCACACTTAATATCTTTGGAACAGGGACGCTCAGCTCTATTTTAGTGGAACTGCACAAAATGATCGGAATGTTGCATGCTCCAGACAGCTACTTTTCTCCCAATATGCCTTGCTGATTTAGACAGAGCTGGGGGACGTTGCTGCCAATGAAAGCATGGATCAATTTTAATTTAACACCTTCTCACAACTGTCTTTAGTTGTGATGTAAATATTAGCTCTGATTAGCAAGGAAGTTAGTTTTTTATTGTTTCCGAAAGAGCATTGATGGCAAGACACACGAAACAAAAGCTGAAAGCTCACACCATTGTACAATTTCATGTCGCTGGAAAATTATTTGCTTAGTACGTCAATTATGTAAACAAATGCTGGAAGCTTGATAGCATTGCCAGAAGCCTCTTCGGCATCCGGGTCCATGTGCCATGCACAAAATTATACTCCTTCGTTCCTAAATATTTTTCTTTTTACAAATTTCAAATGGGCATATTTTAGAGTGTAGATTCACTCATTTTGCTTCATATGTGTACTCCCTTCGTTCCTAAATATTTGTCTTTCTAGAGATTTCAACAAGTGACTACATACGGAGAAAAATGAGTGAATCTACACTCTAAAATATGTCTATATACATCGGTATGTAGTAGTCCATTTGAATCTCTAAAAGACAAATATTTGAGTAGTCACTCGTTGAAATCTCTAGAAAGACAAATACTTCGGAGTATATTTAAGAATCGAGGGGGTAGTGCACAGCCGCATGGGAGACTCAGACCGGTCGTTGCGCCACATTAATAGTGAGTAATGAGCAGTCAAATCATAAGCCCCACCTTTCCCACTGTAAGTTGCTCGGAAGAAGCAACCATCAATACGCTCTTCTTTGAATCCGCTCATACTACTCCATCCGTCACTGTTTATAGAGCGCGCTTCAGAAAAAGAGAAAATCTCTGGGACCAAGGCGACTAGCGGTCGGCATGAAAAATAGCATTGGTAGTTATAGCACGGCGTCTATTACTAGAGGAAATAATGCGTACACACATGCATGCAGTGCTTCCACCCCGGGTAGACACATGCATGCACGTACTCCACTCCGTAGTACTACTTCGAGAGAAAATTGCGGTTACCATGCCATAATTAATTGAGCATTAAACCAAACGCGTCTAAAGTCTCTCTGGTGGTGGAAATGCATTGAGAGAAATGCATCATAATGAAGCGCGCCCTATAAACTGTGACGGAGGGAGGAGTAGTATGAAGGTGCAAAACCAAGTACATGTGGGACCGGAGTGTGAGCAAACCGATCTCAATTGACGGCAAAATGGCCAACCCACCGTTCCTTGAGAGAGATGAGGAGCGAGAACACACAGACGGGTTCGCACGGAGGCCAAGATATATTCGAGCATGGTTGATCGATATCATCATTACATGTTGGGCTGCCGTTTTCCGCCCTTCTCCAGAATAAATGTGTACTTTATCAAAGATTAATAATAATAAGAGTATAGAGGCTCCACCATGCGGTTCTAGTAGTAGTACTACTCGTACTACTAAACCTTGCGCTTGGCTCTTCGCCTCTTCGTGAAGTCAAACAATGATGGTACTCCGCATGTTCGGTACTACAGTGTATGCCTCTGGCAATCTGACACCGAATGAACTGATGCATGTCCACCGCCTGGGCGAGGTACGTTGCATTAGTCAAAAGGCGTAAGCGAGCTTCACCTTGTCCTGCAAGCTTCTCCTCGTTCTGCGAGTTGACGGGACACACCAACAAGTAGTGCTAGTCCATACTCCCTCCTTTCCGGTTAATATGCCTTAATCTTTTTTGCGGGTAAATGAGAGATCTTTATTCATATATAAGCATTCTTAGGACGATCAGCCAAGACACTGGTCACTAGGAAGCGAGGTACCCCACAAAAAAGAAGTAGGAAGCAAGGTGTTTCATCAAGCCAGCTCTCGGCCACATTCAAAGTGCAGCAAGCACGGTTCGCACAAAGATGCGCCGCAAGGTTTGCTGGCCTGTTTACATGCTGAATAACAAAAAAGGGAGGAAATATTACCGAGCGCTCCTATTTGTAACAGGATATGAGCCAGAATTAAGCGAGAATTGTGGCGAGTGTTCCATGCAATCAACTTCCATTATCACATGTGAGAACCCTCGAAGAGAACCAAATGTGTTGAAGATTGCTTTATCACATTTTAAAAATATAATAAGAGTGCAGACGCTCCTCCATCCGGTTCCTAGTACTAGTATAGTACCTCTATAGACTATAGTAGTAGTACTAGTAAACTTTGCGCTTGGTTGTTCGCCTCTTCGGGAAGTGCAACAATAATAGTACTAGTATAGTGTATGCTTCTGGCAATCTGACACCGAATTAACTGTTGCACGTCCACCGCCTGAGCGAAGGACAACTTGCATTAGTCAAAAGTTTATCCTTGTCCTGCGAGCCACCGCACGCAAGCTTCTCCCGTCCTGCAAGCTTCTTCTCGTTCGGCAAGTTGACGGGACACAGCAAAGTAATGCTAGTCCATACTGCCTCCTCTCCGGTTAATATGGCTTAATTTCAAACGAGATAAATACATTGTCTGTCACTGTATATTTGTAAAAATACGATCAGTGGACTTCATAATATGCTCATGCGCTCAATATATACATTTTCAGGTGTTTATACGGTCACTAGCTCACCCTGGCTGAGTATGCGTGTGCATGGACGTGTAGGTTGAGCACTTGAGCGTGACCGTGTGTGTTCCGTCGTGTGCTCGGACATGCATGCATTAGGGCGTCGCGCGCATTTTTGCGTCCATGTGTACGTGTGACTGTTGCATACACGTAGGGGGAGTATGTGTAGGGGCCACTAAAGGAGCAGTCAAATCACACAGTAAGTTAGTCGGAAGAAGCAACCATCATTTCACTCTTCAATGACACGTACGCAATATAAAATGGTTGATATGGAGAGAAAAAGAAAACCACTATATATACACTAGCAGGAGCCTAAGCTACAAGCCTGCTTGCTTGGGTTGCTCTCTTCACAAGCATCGAACGACGGTGGCCACGCCGTTGGTCACATATCCGGCCTGATCCCGCGGCTGGGGGAAGGGAACAATCTTCTGCTTAGACGCGGTTGACATCGGCGAGGGAGAAAATCCATAGTCGGTGCGTCCCAATCGGGGGTCACCGCGGTATGGGCCAATGCCGCGTCCCAACAGCCCTTCTAGCTACAGCCCGACGTCCCAGGTAGTCCATCTTCCTTTTGGAGCCGGCTTGCTCCACTGCCGCAGCTCCCCATGTAGCTCCATCTCCATGTCGATCTTTCTCTACTTCTACCGGCTTCTACTTGTGATGAGTTTATATCTCATGAACTAGTGCCAGTACTATTATTCTAATCACACTTCTTCAATATCTTTGCCATCAGGGATGCTCAGCTCGATTTTAGTGGAACTACACAAAAGAATCGTATGATCCGAGGGTGCCAACCGTCTTTCCTTCGACAGGTTCTACCTGGCCAGGAAATTAAATCCTGTTTAGGGTTTAGGGTTTGAGTCGTAGTGACCCCATCAGTAGTTTTTTCTTTCGTACACGCTCTCCCAACTTTTGTCTTTAGTTGTGAAGTAAATATTGGCTACGATCTGTGAATCATTGAGATGCATCAGCATGCGTGTTAGTTTTCCTTTGTATTTGATGGAATGTTGTAACGGGGCAACCTTGGAGTAGGAATGAAAATGGAGTCGAAAGTTTCCGTTTTTCCGGAGAAAAAATGGAAACGGAGAGAAACCAACGTTTCGTTTCGTTGGATCGCGCTATCGAGCAAAACCAACGTTTAAATCACGTATGTCATGTTCGTGTCTCACCCTCCTCCACGGCTCGACCCCACACGGTCGCTCGGCATGCCACTCACCGCAAACCGAGTATACGATAACTTCCCCGCCTGCTTGTCGATGGATCACGCCATGGAGTACTAGTACTACTGGAAGAGATTGACGAGTTGGGAAGGACAGCTAGCAGTAGCACGGACTCCCAAGAACTTTTTACATGCATGTTGTGGCTAGGTATTGCGACCTTTGAACGCGAAGCAGTCGCGTGCACTAGGAAGCAGCGCGGGCGACGCTCTCTCGGCCGGCGCGCCGCTTCAATGCCGGCGCCAGTGGGAGGTCGCATCCGCTCTGGCCGGGCATGAATGCGGCACTGACCGTTTCGGGCAGGAAGCACGCGCGGGTGATGAAGAGGGTTTGGGTTGGTCAGGAGCGGCCGTGGCAGCGGTCCGGACGCTCGCAAACAAGAGATGATGTACGTTAATATTGCCGCGTATATAATTAACAACGTAAATAATGTGCCAGTTAGACAAATATGATTGGAGATGAAGATGGAAATGGAATTTTACGTAAACACAGATATGCATGTCTATGTCTATGTGTGTGTGCGCGACGACTCTCGCGACCTGGAAGCGGGGGCGTGTTTTTGATCGAGTTTTCTTTCTTGGTACGTTAAAAAATTGTCTGCCAGTTTTCGTTTCTTTTTTCCGAGAACGCGCGTATTCTATTTAAAACCACTGCTATGGAGAGATTGTTTTACTCCAGTATAGCCTCTTGTTTGATAGATTTTCTCGCATCTCGCTCTCTCACCCAATCCATATCAAAACAAGATGACAGTGTCCACACTATCTCTCTCCTCACCGGTGGTCACAGATCCGGCCGAATCCTGTCTGCTGCGGGAGGTGAGGAGGTGCAGCGTTGACGTTGTCACCATCAGTGATGGAGGAAGCCGATGCGCACCGTCCTCTCGGAGCTGGCGCTGGCGCGGACGAAGGTCCTCCGCACCCTTGTTCGTTGCCGTCGTGTGGGAAGATCCCGCCCGCCCGCCTAAGCGACATCTCAGCCACCTGAGGTATAACTTCTTGTACTGGTCCAGCTCCCCAGGTCGCTGCATGCGGGTTTTCTTCTATGCGACTACTCCCCAGCTCCCCATGTATAGTAGCTAGGGTTCGTCAGCTGGTCCAACATCACCTAATATTATAGGGGAAATGCCACTCGAAATGTTGTCCTGATTTATGCCTCGGTGGAGGTATACATTTTGTTTCGACAAAAAGTACATGGTGGTTGTGCAGTCATTGTCCATATGCTCCTATTGCTGCTGCTAATCTAATACTATCACTGGTTAAATGAAGAAATGCTTTTTTTCTCGGGTATCCTGGTTTAGTTCCCATCAAGATAATCATGCTGCTTCTATTTGTTGGTGTACTTTTCATAATTCTTATTGACAATTGAGATGTCGTTGTTAATCTTGTAAAACAAAGTAACAACACTATATCCCTTTTTTATATTTTTGGAAACAGCGATGCGTATCGCCATACCCGGGCATGTCTTCCTCAATTTTAGTGGAACTGCACAAAATTAGATGGCCATTGTTGTTCCGCCTCACTGTCCTCTACCACGTGGTTCCTCCTTCCTCGAGCTTGACTACTGAGAAGAAACAAACCACAGTGAGGATTTGTCGAACTTCATAGGTGCCTCACCCAAACTTGATACCAAATGGATGATGCATCACCACGATGACCTATTGATGCTCATGGTTGCGCCTCATGGTTGCGTCGGCTGGTGAAGCTGATCGATTTTCAATGAAAAACAAGTTGTCTTCCATCAGTGCTCTTTGCTTGTTACCCACAAAGATGATATCCTTCGTCAGTTCACCTTGGTTGCGTTGGAGACGCAGTCGTCTTTCACGTTGGTGCAATTTTATCACACAATTGGCTATGAACCAAATGTTTCCTCGAAGAAGGATCGACGTTGGTACTAAGAGCATAAGTTTTGTATTGATTTCTAAGCCTTCTCACAACTTTTTCTCCAGCACCCCTGTAATTTTCTTTGTCCAGCTATTAACCTTGATTAAAAAATGGTGTGGACTAAAAACCCGGATGGACGTAGTAGCCCTCCATTTTTATTTACTTCGCATATTAGATTTCACTAAGTCAAACTTTGTAAATTTTGACCAAGTTTAGGCCGAACACAACAAACCATAATTATTAGAGAGGGCAAACTGTACATACTCTCAAACCTTTCCGATGATTGAAATTAAATTTTTTTTATTTGTACACACTCTCACACGTTTCCAATAATTTGGCGCATGTGTGGTTGTTCACTTAAGGGAGGGTAGTGTACCGCACGTGAAGGACAGGAAGTGCGACCAGGACGCGTGGATCGTTAGTTCATCAGAAGTACTCCCTCCGTTCCTAAATATTTGTCTTTCAAGTGGTTTGCAATGGACTACCACATACGGATGTATATAGACATTTTTTACAGTGTAGATTCAGTCATTTTGCTCCATATGTAGTCATTTGTTGAAATCTCTAGAAAGACAAATATTTAGGAACAGAGGGAGTAGTAGTTTTCTTCACTGGTACGATAAATAAAGAGTTTCATTTCGTACTTACACAATTTAAAACGATTGTTATGGAGAGAATAAGAAAACCACTCCACTATATATTAGTCGTATACACGAGTACTATATGGACGCAGCTTCATTGACTTTAGTGCACCTGCCTTTGGGTTTATGGCAGGTGGGCCCAAAATGTGGCTGGCCCACCTGTCATACAGCCAAAAGCAGGTGCAGTTAAGGCACCGGAGCTCAGTCCGTACTACAGTATATATATAAGCTGGAGCCTCAGCGCTTGTTCGCTAGGGTTTGCACTCTCCACACTCTCGCCGCACTACATATATATACACGCTGGAGGCTCAGCGTTCCTTTGCTAGGGTTTGCTATATTCACTGTCTCTCACCCTCTTCACCAGATCTAAACAATACTGCGTTGTGGCCTCTATCTCTCTCACCCCCCCTCGCAGACAGCTGGCGAAGGAGGCGTCCGGATCCCGTCGCACCGGGAAGGGGAGGAGGTGCAGCGTTCACTCTATCGCCTTCGGCGAGGGAGGCAATCCACTGCCGGCTGCGCTTTTCTCTTTCACCCAGCGCCTGTGCGGGAGGGCCACCGACCCCTTCTTCCTCGCTGTCGTACGTAGTGTGAGCAGATCCGACCTCCCGCCGCACGCCTTGCCACATCCCGACGACCCTAAGGTATAAGTTTCTTTGAAACCGTCATTGGTCTAGCTGCATGTTGATCTTTTTCGATTCTGTAGTCGAATCTAGGTCTTGGTTCAAAGAGGAAAGAAGGGTGCGGTGGGGTGGAGCATGAACCTAGGACGTGGTTCAATGAGGAAAGGAGGGAGGGAAAGTAGTATAGACTAGCTATCCAGCCGCTTTGTTGGTCGAAAAGGGAAAAAGGGGTAACCCAGTACACACATCTGTAAGGAACCCAACTCTTTGTTGAAAAGGGAAAGAAACTGGGGGGTCGGGTAGTTTGTGCAGGACTAGATTTGCTGCCCTCACATCGGAAAAAGTTTCAAAGAGAACAGATATGGGACCAACGCAGATATGCTGCTTGGCTACATACTCTGCATCACCCATTTATACGTGTGGACGCACATGGTGCTGGCATGTCCCATGTCCCATCCACATGATTGTGCAGTGTGTTTTGAGATGTTGTGCTACTTGTATTGGTACTGTTTTAAATAAATGTTGAATTGAAGCTATTGTATTTTAAGCAATGCCACTCTCAGAATTAACTACTGAACTATTTTAAGAGAATTTCTCTGTTAATATGAATCAATGCAACCGTTTTAGAAATGCTATTGTCCTATACTTTGTTTTCCATTAAGATAAGGTAGATGCTTCTTTTTGTGGCCGCATGCTTCATCCTCCTTTATTGGCAGTAATTGTTTCCTTTTTTGCCTCTGTTAAATCAGGGATATCAATTCAACTTGCTGATATAGCAAACTTAAATGTCTCACCGGCGACTTTACTTGATTTCAGAGTAACTGCACAAAACGAGATTGGATTTCCTATTCGTGTTGGCAGATTCGTACGTGATCTTGTGTGCGTCATGACAGGTTGGTACTTGCCTTCATCCACATGATCGTGCAGTGTGTTTTGAGATGTTGTGCTACTTGTATTGGTATTGTTTTAAATAAATGTTGAATTGAAGCTATTGTATTGCTGTCTTTTCCCATTAAGTAGTGAACAAAAATGGGACCAACCCAGACATGATGCTTGTTGCTTTGTTACAACAAACTCTGCATCACCCCCTTTATAAGTAGATGGAAGCACATGTTGTTGTTGCGCCCACTCTCCCCTGGAACTGTTTATGCTTTTTGTTAATCTAATGCCGCTGGTAAAATTAAGCAATGCCACTCTCAGAATTAACTACTGAATCTTATTTCAAAACTGCAACACTTGTTAGGGATTGGCGGGATTACCATTTTTGTGGCCGCATGTTTCATCCTCCTTTATTGGCCAGTAATTGATTCCTTCTTTGCCTCTGTTAAAACATGGATATCTATTCAACTTGTTGCTATTGCGACATTTTGCTTCGCTTAATTTTGGTGGAACTGCACAAAATGAGACCGGATTTCCATATATGTGTTGAGATCTCTCTAAGGTCTTCCTCGCGAGTTATTTCAAATCTTGGTCTTGAAAGGTCAGTACCGACTTTCCTCAGAATTAACTACTGAATCTTAGTTCAAAACTGCAACACTTGTTAGGGATCGGCGGGAGTACCATTTCTGCTAGGGATCGGCTGGAGTACATGTTTAAGAAATGTATTGTTCAGATAATGTCTCTGTTATTATATATCAGTTACAGTGTTTTACAAATGGTACTATCCTGCTTTGTAGTTCTTTCTACATGTTTAACCAAGGTATTGTTAAGATAATGTCTCTGTTAAAATGAATCAGTCGCATTGTTTTAGGAATGATACTTTTCTGCTTTGTCGTTCTTTATACATGTTGAAACAAGGCATTGTTAAGATAATGTCTCAGTTAATATGAATGAATCACACTGATTGAGAATTGCTACTCTCCTGCTTTGTTTCCCATTAAGATAAGGTAGATTAGTAGATGTTTTTCTTCTGGGAGTACAAGTCATCAACCGTTATTTCTCAGTAATTGTTTCCCTTATACCTTTTGTTGCTTACAGGGATATCAAAATTAAAGCTCGGTTTTATTCCGACTTTGATTTTAGTTGAACTGCACAAAAGGAGCCAATGTGTCTAAGGCAAACTGCTGCATTAGTGGGTCCAGTTGGTCTTACCACTTTGCAGAAAGAAGCAGTCACTGTTTGTGCTACATTACACAAGGAATGATCGTGAAGCTTTACAGAGTATTAGTAGACGCTGGTGACATGACTAGTCTGTAGAGATGGCTGCTTTACTTGTGGTTCGGAGGAACACTGGGCAAACAAGTGCCCAAACAAGTACCAAGAAGCCAGGACAGGACTCCAAGTCTATCAATGTCACTCTAAGCAACAATGATGGGGCATCTAGGTATGGAAATCTGTTTACCGTACTTTTAGTTCGTTAGTCCACCGATTGGTGGGTTGACATTGGGGCCAATATTCATGTGTGTGCTGCTGTGTCTTTGTTTTCTGGCAGCATATAAATACGAAATCCACAGGGATGCTCAGCTTGATTTTAGTGGAACTGCACAAAATATTCAGATGGTTCGTGTCCTCCATAATAATACTTCATCATGCATAGTACACCAAATGGTTCTCTAATCATTCGTCGTCACCTTGAGCCACCGAACTATCAGATGACAAACTGATGACAAACCCTGCCCGTTCCACAATCATAGGCATTACATATTTTGAATGGGAAAAGCTTGTCAAAGTTGACATTAGGTTAATATATTGGAATTGGAAAACCTTGTCAATTTTTGCTGATTGATGTTAGCCAGAAGACATGCATTTGATATTTTTGAGTGGGATGCCCTTTGCTATGAGCAACGTCGATCATTTTTTCCTATTCCTGTCTTCAGTTCAGAAGTAAATATTTACTCTGCTGAGATGCATCGTCACATGAATGTTGACTTATGTAAGATATTTTAAGAGTTTGTTCTGAATATTGTCTATGTAATGCCAGGCCTTGTGTTTGATTGCAAAGTTGAGCTTGGAATGTTGTGGCATGCGGCATCACGAGCTGTTCACCGTGCCTCCTGAGAATAATGCTTCGTATTGTTTTGCATGTCGATCTAATGCCAGTGATTTGCTTGTTAGGAACATCATCCTCTTCTGTTGTTTCCGTGCTTAAGAAGTTCATCGTCTTATGTTTCATTCATAGCCTATACGACAAGTCGGGTAGGTTAGACGTGAAACCATATGATCTTCCGACCAACTCATCATCTTAGGCCGTGATTGGATCATCGTTTTCCAACCAAAACCGCTTGTAAAACTGACGCTTGTAAATAAAAGCAGATTATCTCGGGCGAAGCGCTTGGTTGGTCGATTTTGACTAGTAAAATATACACCAGTCTCTCAAATTACACGCGTAACCCACCGGTTTTACTTACAGACCTCGGGCCCTCGGTTTCATTACGCCTGTATTTTACGCGTTGTTTCCGATGACGAGTAAATTACACTTGTATCTTAATACAGTTGTGAAATAAACCAGAGCTCCCAAGCGCGGCCTTACCGTTTCAAGCCGTCTCAGTCTCTCGAAGGTGCTCATAGGTGTCCGATGATCCTGGCTTCCTGAATGAGCAGCGGGCGCTGTATCAGACCATGCGTAGGGCCCGCGAGGCCCTCTTCGTCGTCCTTCGAGTTGTTGCGCTCGCCGTGGCGCCGAGCATTGTTAACATGGTCAATGAACATGAGGATTCAGGAGATGACTTTATTTTGACTGGTTGACAGTAGGGACCCACTAGGGCCATAGCCGTACGTTAGCAAGTCCCTCCTTATTATGTACAACTATATTTTTTTTGCTTCCTCCTGGTTTCCTGACATCACGGTCCCACACCATTGTCAACCTATGTAGTCAATAAACGAGAGAATTGCACAAGGTGCGGCCGACAGCTGGGACCAAGCAGCTCGAGCAGTATTTGTGTTTTTGAGGCATGAGCACTGCAGAGTTTTTCTTGGCGATGTTTTCGTTGTTGTTCAGAGGAGAGCAGGGTATTAGCTGGGCGGGCTGTGGCCCGTCTAGACCAGGACAGATATCCAGCCCAGATATTAATTTTTTTCAAGATGAAAATGGCTAGCCCAGCTATACGTTTTTTTGAGGAATACCCACGCAAGGTCAACTTGTTATTCTCCGCCCGCTGGGCTGCAAATCTTTCCTAGGAGGTATGCATTAGGCTTAACAGGAAAATGGGCTTTAAAAAATAATAAATGGGATGTAATTATAAAAACTGGGCAGTAACTATAAAAAATGCACCAAGCACGGAATTAGTTTATAAAATATTATTTATGGATTTTGAAAATCTTAATTTTTAATTGTTGCGCGCGCAATGTTTCGTTAGATTTTTACGTAATACAAACTTATATTTAATCTGACTAGAAATTTTGGGATAAAAATATTTCGGATCCCTTCAAAATGTGGGAAATTTTTATTGAATTCTGTCTTGAACGGTTGGTTGAAATTATTAATCGTTGTCCTAGCTAGAAAATGGGTTGTACTTTTAACAAACTATAAATGGGTTGTAGTAAATTCCATTAGAATTCAAAAATGGGTTGTACATTCTTACAAATCGCAAATGGGCTATAAGTTCTCTCCCACACACTTGTGGGCCTACTAAGTTGACGCGTCCCCTAAAAAAAGAAGTTGTGCGTATGCAAGGCTTTGTCAACTTATTATAGTCAACACACGGTTCTAGCAGCAGTGGCCGTTGGATGTCCATCCAACGGATGCCGTGCTTCTTCTTGAATCTTGGATATTCTAGCTTCACCCGCCCAAAAAATGATTCCTCCCCCTGACATCTGGGGCGCACCGTTTCGGAAGCTGACCTGTGGGCCTACTAAGTTGACGCATACCAAGGGCTTTGTCAACTTAGTCAATATGAACGATTCTAGCTGCAGTGACCATACGATGTCCATCCAATGGCCGGAGTGCTTCTTCAACCTCTGGTCTTCTTGCTCCAGCTGCCCAAAGGAGCGCCGGTCGTGCCACGTGCTCCTGCCTCCCGTGGCCGGCTGTGATGCCGCGGAGGCCTCACCGCCCCCTACTACTCCCACCACTGGCCAGGCCATCCCTCTACTCACCCACACCTCCTGTTATTCCGTGGCAACGGCAGCCTCACACCGCAGCCGAACCAGTGAACCCTCGTACTCCTCTCCGCGTGGGCTTCCACTGCTGCGCCTTCCCTGGCTCCGCATCGTCCCCTTCCTAGGCCTCGCCGTCGTCCACCGCCCTGGTGCTCTCGGCGCGGCGTGGTCAACGTGGTCAAGGAATGGCTTCCATCGGACGTGGACTGTACGTGGAGAGGCTGACAGCTGGGTCCACGACGGCGGCAAGGAAGTGCCTCCTTATTACGCGGAAAATAATGATTCCTCCACCTGACAGCAGGGACCCACCGGACGGGCCACCGTATTTCGTGAAAAAAACGTTTGCCCCCTGACTGCTGGGACCCACCGGACGGGCCACTGTATTGCGTGAAAAAACGTTCCCCCCGCTGTCAGCTCGGACCCACCGGAAGTGCCTCCTTATTACTCACAAAAAAAGAATACTCCCCCTGTTGGTTGGGACCCACCTTGGTGGGAGGCTGACTTGTGGGCCTACTAAGTTGACGGGGACAGAGTGCTTTGTCAACTTAGTCAATATGAACGATTCTAGCTCCAGTGACCATACGATGTCCATCCAACGGCCGTAGTGCTTCTTCCACCTCTGGTCTTGTTGCTCCAGCCGCCCAAAGCAGCGCCGGTCGTGCCGCATGCTCCTGCCTCCCATGGCCGGCTGTGCTGCCGCGGAGGCCTCACCGCCCCCTACTATTCCCACCGCTGGCCAGGCCCTGCGGCGACGACAGCCTCACACCGCAGCCGAACCAGTGAACCCTCGTACTCCTCTCCACGTGGGCTTCCACTGCCACGTCTTCCCCGGCTCCGCGTCGTCCCCTTCCTAGGCCTCGCCATCGTCCACCGCCCTGGTGCTCTCGACACGGAGTGGTCAACATGGTCAAGGAACGACTTCCATCGGAAGAGTACTGTCGTGGAGAGGCTGACAGCTGGGTCCACGACCGCAGCAAGGAAGTGCCTCCTTATTACATGCAAAATAATTATTCCTCCACCTGACAGCGGGGACCCATCGGACGGGCCACCGTACTTCGCAAAAAAATGTTTCCCCCTGACTGCTGGGACCCACCAGCTACATCTTCCCACGCAAGGAAGTGCGTCCGGGCAAAAAACAAAAAAACGATTCGCCCCCCTGACTGCTGGGACCCACCAGCTACATCTTCGCAGGCAAGGAAGTGCCTGACAGTCGGGACCCACCTGGTCGAAGTGTACGTACGTTGTCATTCTGGTCGCGAACGTGTACGTACATACTGGTCGATGTAGAGGCGCGCACGTTGTCGGTGTCAAAACCGGTGGATCTCGGGTAGGGGGTCCCGAACTGTGCGTCTAAGGCGGATGGTAACAGGAGGCAGGGGACACAATGTTTACCCAGGTCCGGGCCCTCTCGATGGAGGTAATACCCTACTTCCTGCTTGATTGATCTTGATGATATGAGTATTACAAGAGTTGATCTACCACGAGATCGTAGAGGCTAAACCCTAGAAGCTAGCCTATGATTATGATTGTTGTTGTCCTCTGGACTAAACCCTCTGGTTTATATAGACACCGGAGGGGGCTAGGGTTACACAGAGTTGGTTACAAGGGAGGAGATCTACATATCCGAATTGCCAAGCTTGCCTTCCACGCAAAGGAGAGTCCCATCCGGACACGGGACGAAGTCTTCAATCTTGTATCTTCATAGTCCAACAGTCCGGCCAAAGTATATAGTCCGGCTGTCCGAGGACCCCCTAATCCAGGACTCCCTCAGTAGCCCCTGAACCAGGCTTCAATGACGATGAGTCCGGCACGCAGATTGTCTTCGGCATTGGAAGGCGGGTTCCTCCTCCGAATACTCCATAGAAGATTTTGAACACAAAGATCGTGTCCGGCTCTGCAAAAAAAATTCCACATACCACCGTAGAGAGTATAATATTCCACAAATCCAATCTGTTGACAAATTTCATAGCGTGACATTACGCCACGGCCCGGTCATTTTAAGCTTAAGATAAGCAATGCGGTACTGCATTAAAACAAGCGAAGGCCGTTCTTCCGAGTAGTGCGTGATAGCCGCTTCGGAATGGAGCGATGTCGAAGATTAATTCTTCGCTTCGGAAGTTGTCGGGAGAACCGAATACAACCTCTTAGAACTAGAGAGCCCGTGCAGCGGGCCTCTGGGCCTGGTATTACTCCTTTAAAGGTAGTATTGCTTTGGCTGATTCTTGTCGGGTCTATCCCCATTTTGCGGACGGTATCCTGATATATCAGATTAAGACTACTGTGGCCGTCCATAAGGACTCGGGTGAGGTGGTATCCGTCAATTATTAGGTCTAGTACCAAGGCAGCCGATCCTCCCTGCCGGATACTAGTCGGGTGATCCTCGCGATCAAAAGTGATCGGGCAGGCCGACCAAGGGTTGAATTTGGGGGTGACGGGCTCCACGGCGCATATGTCTCGGAGTGCGCGTTTACTCCTCCTCTTCGTTACGTGAATCATGTTCACTGTTTTGACCTCTGGTGGGAATTTTTTCTGTCCCCCAGTGTTTGGCTGGCGAGTCTCATCCTCGTCTTCACTTGGTGTCTCCCCCCCTTGCGTTTGGCGTTTAGCTTGCTGGCTTGCTTGAAGACCCAGCATTCTCTGTTGGTGTGGTTTGCAGGTTTGTCGGAGGTTCCATGAATCTGACATAATCTATCTAGAATCTTGTTTAGGCTGGACGGTCCATCTCTGATGCCTTTAAATGGCTTTTTCCGTTGACCGGGTTGAGAGCCCCTGAATCCGGCGTTTACCGCCGTGTTGTCTGGGCTGTCTCCATTGTTTCGACGCTTGCTTTTATTGTGTCACAGTTTTCCATTGCCATTCCTGACTTCGGATGTGTCTGGGTCGCTGGTGCCGCTACGGGCCAGCCAACTATCCTCGCTGTAGGATCGGAAGTATGTCTAGAGGGGGGTGATTAGACTACTTGACCAAATAAAATCTAGCCTTTTCCCAATTTTAGTTCTTGGCAGATTTTAGCAACTTAGCACAAGTCAAGTGATCAACCTACACATGCAATTCTAAGAGTATAGCAGCAGAATGTAAAACAATTGCATATGAAGGTAAAGGGGATGAGATTTAGGGAGCAAACACAAGTTGACACGGAGATTTTTTATCCGTGGTTCCGATAGGTGGTGCTATCGTACATCCACGTTGATGGAGAGTTCAACCCACGAAGGGTAACGGTTGCGCGAGTCCACGGAGGGCTCCACCCACGAAGGGTCCACGAAGAAGCAACCTTGTCTATCCCACCATGTTCTTCGCCCACGAAGGACATGCCTCACTCGAGTAGATCTTCATGCAGTAGGCGATCTCCTTGCCCTTACAAACTCCTTGGTTCAACTCCACAATCTTGACGGAGGCTTCCAAGTGACACCTAGCCAATCTAGGAGACACCACTCTCCAAGAAGTAACAAATGGTGTGTTGATGATGAACTCCTTGCTCTTGTGCTTCAAATGATAGTCTCCCCAACACTCAACTCTCTCTCACAGGATTTGGATTTGGTGGAAAGAAGATTTGAGTGGAAAGCAACTTGGGGAAGGCTAGAGATCAAGATTTATGTGGTTGGAATGGAATATCTTGACCTCAACACAAGTGTAGGTGGTTCTCTCTCAGAAAATATGTGTTGGAAGTGTAGGCATGTTCTGATGGCTCTCTCCATGAATGAAGAGTGGGTGGAGGGGTATATATAGCCTCCACACAAAATCTAACCGTTACACACAAATCACCAAACTCGGTGGGACCTAATCATGAAACTTGGTCCGACCGATTTAGTTCAAAATGTGAACGTTAGGATTCTCGGTGGGACCGACTGGATCAATTTGGTGGGACTGATGTCATTAGGGTTAGGGCATAACGTAATCTCGGTGAGACCGATTACACAAACTAGTGAGACCGATTTTGGTAATAGTCAAACAGAGAGTTGGTCAGGCAAACTCGATGGGACCGATTCGCTCATCTCGGTTGGACCGAAACGTTACGAAAGGGAAACAGAGAGTTTGCATTGCAATCTAGGTGGGACTGATCGCTCATCTCGGTTTGACCGAAACGTTATGAAAAGGAAACAGAGAGATTACAACCCCATCTCGGTGGGACCGATATCCCTATCGGTGAGACCGAATTGATTAGGGTTTCTGGCAGTGGCTATGACAAATGAACTCGGTGGCTCTGGATATGAAATTTCGGTGGGGCCGAGTTGGACTTTTTGGTTTAGGACATATGTGGATATGATAAAGTAGTGGAGGGTTTTGGAGCATATCACTAAGCACTTTGAGCAAGATCCTCATTAAGCAACACCTCATCCCTTCTTAATAGTATTGGCTTTTCCTATAGACTCAATGTGATCTTGGATCACTAAAATAGAAAATGTAGAGTCTTGTGCTTTGAGCTTGAGCCAATCCTTTGTCCGTAGCATTTTGAAGGGTCCACTTTCTAATCCGTGCCATGCCAATCATTGAGATTTCCTGAAATATTTATCTTGGAATAGCATTAGCTCAATGAGCTATATGTTTTTAGGAATTACCAAAACCACCCAGGGATAGTTGCACTTTCAATCTCCCCCTTTTTGGTAATGGATGACAACATATAGATCAAAGCTTCGACAAATGATAAATAGTATTGAAAAACATCGTCGCTTTGAGAAGTATGTGATAAGCAAGAGCTCCCCCTAAATTTGTGCATTATTTAAGATTTTCTTTTGAATGAAAATGCACAATCGATTAGGATCATGGGTTACTCTTCCATGTCACATACATCTTGGTGGAGCGCTCAAAATGATAGAGATTAAAAACATGCACTCATCACCAAAACAAGTGAATGATCATCTAGAATATAAGAGATAATATCATCCGACAAGCATTAAGGGTAGCATATGATCAAACACATGATCAAACAAGTATCTCACAAGGACACAATGTAGTATCACACAAGCACGCAATAAAGTTTCAAAACAAACCAAATAAGTGCAAAGAGAGATAAAAAGCAACACACAGTCTCGAAGCCTATGATCTATACATTTTTCTCCCCCTTTGGCAACAAGTTACCAAAAAGTTTGAAAATTCATAGTGCTAAACAACTCTCAGGCTTGATCTTCGGGAGGTGGTGTTGAGAGAACTCCAAGGACGAAGGCTTCTGATGAAGTAGCTGGAGCTAGTGGAGTAGCTGCTGGAGTTGGAATTGGAGTTGTAGCTGCTGGTGCTGATGCTGTAGCTCTGGTGTCAGTCACTAGCACTGCAGCAGACCTCTGTCCTCTGGGCACTCTAGCAAATGCATCTGTGGTAGACTTGCCCTTCTTCTCCTCTGCTTCCTCCTGAAGTTGCTCAACTGCAGTTTGGATTTCAGTTACCTTGACATCAAGGTCATAGAATTTTGTCTCAATAATCCTTTCCAAGCTCCCCTGGTTCTTGGTCAGGGTGGCCAAGCCCTGCTCAATCCTCGGAGTGGATTGGATCAGATATCCAAGCTGGTCTAGCTTGCTCTTCAAGAATACCTGAGATGCCTCTTCCACAGTTGGCATCTTTGCAGCCTTCTCAGCTTTAGCTTTGGCTTTCTTCTCTTGTGCTTGCACAGATGATGGTTCATTCTCAGTCATGACAACTATGTTGTCCTCAAATTCATGGTAGATGGACAGGTGCTCCTTGTCCAAGATATACTTGCCTTTGCCCATCTTTGAGTTGATGAGCTCCTGGATGTGTGGGGCATATCCACAACTTCTGTTCTGATCAGCTGCAGTCCTCTTGATTGTTTCCACAATCAGGCTCATAGCCTTGAACTTCTGTGGGACATCAAATATGTGCAGCAAGTTGATAGCATGTCCTCTGATCATTTTGTGATCACCTGACTTGGGTAGCAGTGTGTGCCTTAAGATCCAGTTGATTGTTGGCAAACCAGACAACAGGTAATGGACAGATCCAAACTTATGTATATCCAGAGCATCATCTGGGATCTCCTTGTACATGTTGGCGATAGAGTTGTGGTCTTTCTTCTTCTTTGCATAGATATCCAAGTCATCCTCATGTTCTTCAGGAGCACTGATCAATTGATCCCATTCTTCAACTATAGACTGGTACCTGGTACCCTCAGACATCCACACAATCCTTCCATCTGGATAGAAGTGGGCAGTGGAGTAAAACTGCACAATGAGCTCATCATTCCACTTGGTGAACTTCTGAGCCACAAACTTATCAACTCCACATGCCTTGAAGCTGTCAAGCACGCCAGGGAAGTGATCCTCATTCTCCTTAATGAATTCCCAGTCAACCCATCTCATGTCACACACTATGGGCTTCTTGTCAAGCAGAATTGTCACATAGAAGTCCTGTTGTTCCTTAGTGTGGAATCTGTAGTCAACAATAGTCCTTCTCCTGGTAGCATATGGATCAGAGTCTCTCCATAGTCTCAATCCCGAATCCTTCCTGATTTTCATGTTCTGTGCAACTGGGTGTGCATCATTGTGATCAGGGATCTTGGGCTTCAGCTTTCTCAAAACAACAAAATCATCTTCTTCTTCTTGAGAAGCTTGAGGCACTGGGGCCTTGTTTTTCTCTTCAGCAGGTATGTTCCTAGTGCTCCTCTTGGGTTTTGGCTTTGGAGCTGGAGCAGCAGCCTTGGGAGCAGCTTTGGGCTTTGATGGAGCAGCCCCTGCCTTGATTGCATCTCCCATAAGCTTTTGAGCTTTGGGTGCTGGTGCAGCATCCTCTTCCTCTTCTTCAGAATCTCTCATCATTGATGGTTTGCCAATAACTCTGGCAATGGTCTTCTTGACCCTTTCTTTCCTCTTCTTGCCATCTCCAGTTTCCTTGGGTTCAAGAGTGAACTCCATTGTTTCTCCTGTGGCAACTTTTCTTGGCTTAGACATGGGTTGTCTTCTTGCTGGCATCTTTGTTTTCAGACCTGGCTTAGTTGCAGCAGCTGAGCCATACTCTTTCTTCAGCACTTTCTTCTTTGAAGTGGCTTCATCTTCAACAGCCACATAATCTTCATCTTCAGAGTCAGAAGTCCTCTTCTTCCTTGTCCTGGTAGCAGCCTTTGGTAGATTGCTTGGAGTGCTCCTGCTACCTTCATCATAGCTGCTAGAGGGACTAGTGCCCTCACTTAACTGAACCTGTTCCTCTGACTTGTTCTGGCTGTCACTTTGGTCAGACATCTTGCAGGCAAACTGTCAGCACACCCTGTGAATAGGTTATAGAAGAGGTAGAGTAGATGAGCATCACAAAGTACATGAGTTTTTGCAAAACTGATGACTTAAAACTTAGTTTTAGTTCTTCATAGAAAGCATTTCGGATCTACCGATTTGTAAACTCGGTGATACCGAAGTAGCTTTTGGAACCTAAACTAGTGAATTCGGTCAGACCGAGTCACAGTTCGGTGGTACCGAGACTGCTAGGGTTTCACAGAGAATCGAACTCAGTCACACCGATTTGCAATTTTCGGTCAGACCGAAAACGCGTGTGCTCTGGCCTAAGCCAAACTCGGTGAGACCGATTTCTACAACTCGGTCGGGCCGAGATGAATTCGGCGGAGACCTAACCCTAAATTTTCAAATCAAAACTAATCTACGGGATATTTTCGCTGGACATGATGATTTCAATCATGGCAAAGCAATGTGCTAAGAATCGGAGTTAAGGATTAGCACAATGATCAAGTTCGTACCCTAGTTCGGCGACGAATTTGCTACTGCGGCAACGGTGGTGGAGGTTTCCGTTGACGGCGGCGGAGACCAGCGGCGGGAGGTCCCTGGCGATGAGGGGACGATCCGGAGACTAGAGGAGGCAGAGTAGGTTACGCGCGGGTGAAAGGGGTTCGAAGAAATTTCCAAAATTTGGCCCGGTGGTATATATAACCCGACCCTGTCGGTGTGACCGAGTGGAACGACTCGGTGGCACCGAGATACAAAACTGCAAGCAGTTATTGAAACTCGGTGTGACCGAAAAGTTCTAATCGGTTGCACCGAGATTGAAAACCCTAGATCAACTTGGTGACTCGGTAGGACCGAAAAGGATGAATCGGTCAGACCGAGATGCACAAAGAGGTTTTGGAGGTTTAAGTCTATGACGAATCGGATCTCCGAGTGCTCCTCACACAGAGTGGTTCGAATCTGACTTGATCAAACTTTATGATGTAGTATGAATAGAGTTTGAGACGAGAAAAGCATAGATAGCTAGAGGGTGTTCTTAGGCATTCTTGTCCATCCATTTGGCAAAAAGAGAAAAAGCCAAACAATCAAAGCAACAAATGGATGTCCTCAAATGAGTAAAATATGCAACCAACATACTCACACAATAAAATGGCAAATGAAATATGTGACAAAGCATGCACAAACATTCTAGCATCTATCAAGCAATTGGCGATGACTAGGTCATCTATATATGAGTATATTGACTTAGGAGTCAAATGAGAACACTAGATCATAGGTCATACTCATCGTTTAAGCACAAGTGGGTTACCACTTTTACATAAAGCATTGTTGTGATCACGCCATTAGAGTTGCTTTAGCTCATTGATTTGAGTAAAGCTCCCCCTAGATGCGATATCCCCCCTAAGAGGGATGAACTAAACTTGGGTTTTGTCAATGATGACTTCATGTAGGTGTTGAAGATGTAGACGCTCAATGTTGATGTAGATCATTCGGAGCAATCCTTTGGAGTGAGTTGCACTTTCAATACCTACATGGGTTAGTCCCACAAGGAACGAACAAGGATATCCATAGACATAGAGTGATGCATGCACAAGATGATGTCCATGAAAGCATTAGGTTACCTTGTCCCTTGTCTTACCAACAAGAGGATTTGTGACTCCTTGAACTTGTGCAAGATATGGAAGTTGTTTGCACTTGTCCTCGCCAAAATGATAAGAGTGAAGTATGTTGGCGGAGTCACCCTCAAGAACTCTCTAGTTCTTCTTCTTCTGTATCCACATCATCTTGATGGGAATCCTTGGAATCGTAGTAGTGCTTGATGAAGTAGAACTTGATGTAGTCTTGGGAACCCACTTGACCAAAGCCTTAGGTGGTTCTTAAAATGCATCAATTTCCTCTTGAAGCTTGTCCTTCCCTTTTTGCTTGTGGTCTTGTGGTGGAAGATCATCTTGATCTTGTGTTCCTTTGAAAGAAGTAGGATCATACTTCTCTTGTTGAGGAACAAACTTCGTCTTGGGGTATTGATCTTCTTCCCACTCAACTCCATTGGCATTGAACTTTCGTTCAAAACTAACACCTTGATTCTTCCGGTGTCTTCCTTGCTTGCGCACAATTTCCTCAAATTCCTTACTCCCGGCAAGACTCTTGTAAACACCTTTCTCTATGATTCCCTTCAATAAGCTATTTTCTTGCTCAAGTGTAACTTGGCTAAGAGAATCATTAGTGGAATCAAGAGAACTACTAGAAGCATCAACATTGGATTTAGCATGATTGTTGTTACTACTAGATGAAGAATCTTTCTTGTTCTTGTTGCTAGATTTAACTTGTGGAATGTAAGTAGACAAGAGTAAACACTTGGCAATGTAAGAAGAACTTTTCTTGCGAAGATCATCATTGATTGCCTTTAAATACTCATGCTCTTGCTCAAGGTTGAGCTTTTCAAAGCGTAGCTTATCATGAGTCTTTAAAAGTTCTCGATGATTTTCCAAGGTAGTTTCATGAGCTAACTTAAGAGTGTTTAGTTCTTGAGTTAGACGCTCAATCTCCTTCTTATCATCATCATTCGTTTTATCTTGATTAGCATGATTAATTGACGTTTCATCATAGTTTTCATCACTAGAGTTGTCAACAAGTAAATCATCATCACCTAGCAAATCATCTTCATCACTATTGAAATCAACATACTCGGGATGTGTCACCTTTGGATCTTTGGCCATGAAACATCTTCCAATTCCTTCATTTGGTGAGTCAAATATGTCGTAGGAGTTGGTTGACACAAGTGCTAGATCGGCAACACCTTCATCTTGAGTATATTCGGAGTCGGAGTGATAACTTCTTTCGGAGTGATTATCGGAGTCAGAGCCGGATACCCATTCACCAACATGAGCTTGATGTCTTCTTTTTGTGTAGCTCCTTGATGACTTTTCCTTCCTTTCCGAATCCTTGCTTCTCTGAGAGGGTCTTCGTTCATAATGATCATCCCTACTCCTCCTTTCTCTTGGTGGTGATGCTTCTCTTCTACGTCTTCTTTTGGGAGAATCTTCTCTTCTTTTGTAGGGGGTCGTACACTCATTGGAGTAGTGTCCGGGTCTTCCACAATTGTAACAATTTCGCTCACGACTAGAAGATCTTTTGTCATTGTAGGACCTTGACTTGGAGCTTCTTTCTTTGCTTCTACTCTTGTAGAACTTGTTGAAGTTCTTCACCATTAAGCTCAATTCTTCATTGAAGGTTTGCTTCTCACTTGATGATGTGGGAGCATCACATGAGGCTTTGTAAGCACCACTTGACTTGTTGTGAAGCTCTTCCTTGTCCTTGAGTGACATCTCATGAGCAACAATTCTTCCAATGACTTCCGTTGGCTTGAGATCTTTGTAATGGGGAATCATTTGGATCAATGTGCACAAGGTATCATATTTTCCATCCAAGGCTCTTAGGATCTTCTTGATGATGAATCTATCAGTCATCTCTTCACTTCCTAAGCCGGCAATCTCATTTGTGATGAGAGCAAGCCTAGAGTACATTTCAGCGACACCTTCACCATCCTTCATTTTGAACTTGTCAAGTTGACTTTGAAGCACATCCAATTTGGATTCCTTGACGGAGTTGGTACCTTCGTGCATATCAATCAAAGTATCCCAAATTTCCTTTGCATTCTCAAGACGGCTGATTTTGTTGAATTCTTCGGGGCACAATCCGTTGAAGAGAATATCACAAGCTTGAGCATTGTATTGTAGCATCTTCAATTCTTCCGCGGTAGCTTCACGGTTCGGTTCTCTCCCATCAAAGAATTCACCTTGCAAGCCAATACACACAATGGCCCAAACGGCGGGGTTATTTCCAAGAATATGCATTTTCATCTTATGCTTCCAACTAGCAAAATTAGTACCATCAAAGTAAGGACCTCTACGGTGGTAATTCCCCTCGCTAGACGCCATACTCTCCTAGGTTGTGAAACCAAGGCAATGACCACCAAAAGCTATGGAAATCAAAGCAAATGGAGACCAAAGCTCTGATACCACTTGTAGGATCGGAAGTATGTCTAGAGGGAGGTGATTAGACTACTTGACCAAATAAAATCTAGCCTTTTCCCAATTTTAGTTCTTGGCAGATTTTAGCAACTTAGCACAAGTCAAGTAATCAACCAACACATGCAATTCTAAGAGTATAGCAGCGGAATGTAAAACAATTGCATATGAAGGTAAAGGGGATGAGATTTAGGGAGCAAACGCAAGTTGACACGGAGATTTTTTATCCGTGGTTCAGATAGGTGGTGCTGTCGTACATCCACGTTGATGGAGACTTCAACCCACGAAGGGTAACGGTTGCGCGAGTCCATGGAGGGCTCCACCCACGAAGGGTCCACGAAGAAGCAACCTTGTCTATCCCACCATGGCCGTCGCCCACGAAGGACTTGCCTCACTCGGGTAGATCTTCATGAAGTAGGCGATCTCCTTGCCCTTACAAACTCCTTGGTTCAACTCCACAATCTTGACGGAGGCTCCCAAGTGACACCTACCCAATCTAGGAGACACCACTCTCCAAGAAGTAACAAATGGTGTGTTGATGATGAACTCCTTGCTCTTGTGCTTCAAATGATAGTCTCCCCAACACTCAACTCTCTCACAAAGGATTTGGATTTGCTGGAAAGAAGATTTGAGTGGAAAGCAACTTGGGGAAGGCTAGAGATCAAGATTTATGTGGTTGGAATGGAATATCTTGACCTTAACACAAGTGTAGGTGGTTCTCTCTCAGAAAATATGTGTTGGAAGTGTAGGCATGTTCTGATGGCTCTCTCCACGAATGAAGAGTGGGTGGAGGGGTATATATAGCCTCCACACAAAATCTAACTGTTACACACAAATCACCAAACTCGGTGGGACCGAATCATGAAACTTGGTCGGACCGATTTAGTTCAAAATGTGAACGTTAGGATTCTCGGTGGGACCGACTGGATCAATTTGGTGGGACTGATGTCATTAGGGTTAGGGCATAACGTAATCTCGGTGAGACTGATTACACAAACTCGGTGAGACCGATTTTGGTAATAGTCAAACAGAGAGTTGGTCAGGCAAACTCGCTGGGACCGATTCGCTCATCTCGGTTGGACCGAAATGTTACGAAAGGGAAACAGAGAGTTTGCATTGCAATCTAGGTGGGACTGATCGCTCATCTCGGTTTGACCGAAACGTTACGGAAAGGAAACAAAGAGATTACAACCCCATCTCGGTGGGACCGAGATCCCTATCGGTGAGACCGAATTGATTAGGGTTTCTGGCAGTGGCTATGACAAATGAACTCGGTGGCTCCGGGTATGAAATTTCAGTGGGGCCGAGTTGGACTTTTTGGTTTAGGACATATGTGGATATGAGAAAGTAGTGGAGGGTTTTGGAGCATATCACTAAGCACTTTGAGCAAGATCCTCATTAAGCAACACCTCATCCCTTCTTAATAGTATTGGCTTTTCCTATAGACTCAATGTGATCTTGGATCACTAAAATAGAAAATGTAGAGTCTTGTGCTTTGAGCTTGAGCCAATCCTTTGTCCTTAGCATTTTGAAGGGTCCACTTTCTCATACGTGCCATGCCAATCATTGAGCTTTCCTGAAATATTTATCTTGGAATAGCATTAGCTCAATGAGCTATATGTTGTTAGGAATTACCAAAACCACCCAGGGATAGTTGCACTTTCACTCGCCCGCGCAAAAGTGGTCATAAGGCTTGTTAGCGCTGCCATTGTCCTCGGTTTTTCCTGGCCGAGGTGTCTGGCGAGCCATTCGTCCCGGACACTGTGTTTGAAAGCCGCTAAGGCTTCGGCGTCCGGGCAGTCGACGATTTGATTCTTCTTAGTGAGGAATCTGTTCCAAAGCTTTCGGGCTGACTCCCCGGGCTACTGAATTATATGACTTAAATCGTCTGCATCCGAAGGTCGGACATAAGTCCCTTGAAAATTAGCCCTGAAAGCATCCTCAAGCTCTTCCCAACTTCCAATTGAGTTTTCAGGGAGGCTTTTTAGCCAGTGCCAAGCTGCTCCTTTCAACTTGAGGGGCAAGTATTTGATGGCACGGAGATCATCTCCGCGAGCCATGTGGATGTGAAGGATAAAGTCCTCAATCCAGACCCCAGGGTCTGTCGTTCCGTCGTATGCCTCTATGTTCATGGGTTTGAATCCCTCTGGAAATTCGTGATCCAGCACCTCATCGGTGAAGCATAGGGGGTGCGCGGCACCCCTGTATTTGGATGTGTCATGGCATTCTGACGGTTGTAGTGCTCGGTTTTGATTCCGTGCCGGTGCGCGCTTCCTAGATCCGTAGATGGACCTGGTCATACTGGCTTTTTGGTGCAAGTCCTTACGTAAATCGCATGCTGACTTATGTGCGCCATCGTTAGCCGCCCTATCGCGGCCACGCGGTGGTCGATCCGGCTGATCGGCCGTTTTATTTTTCGGCTGTATGGGCTCTAAAGCCTCGTCATCGAATTCAGGCAGCATCTTGCGCTTTGGATAGCTCTTTGTGTGGTGACTGCTACCATACTTTTCTTCAGTGTCTAGCACTTTGTTCCATCTACTGTTGAGTGTATTTTGCGCAGCCTTAAGCCTTTGCTTTTGCTTCTTCAGACTCCTCGCGGTGGCAATAAGCCTTCTATGGAGGTTCTCTTGCTCCAAATGCCTTTCCGAGATGATGTGTGCATCGTCTTCCGGGTCGTTCTCCTCTCCGGAGACGGGTTGATGATCTTTACCCTCGGCGTCACCGTGATCGAACAGCGGCTCCGTACTATGTTCGCCGTCCGCTGGCTCATCCTGCTCTATCGCTGGGTCCGTGTGGTCATCGTTTCCTTTGGAGTCGACCGGGGTGTTATTCTTTCTTGCGCTGTTATCGCTGTTTTTGCCAAGGCGGGATTTGGAGCGGCGCCTACGTCGTCACTTTGGTTGCATCTCGAGGGGATTATCCTTCGCTGCATTCTTCCGTTCCTCGTCATTGGTTTCTTTGGGTGTATCCACCATGTATATATCGTGTGATGAAGTGGCTGTCCAGCGCCCTGTGGGCGGTGGTTCCTGCTCCTCTCCTGCATCGTCGTCCATACCGTCGATGTCTTCGGAGTCGAAATCAAGCATGTCGGTTAAATCATCGACAGTGGCTATTAAGTGGGTGGTGGGTGGGGAACGAATTTCTTCGTCGTCCGCTTCCCACTCGAGCCGGACATAGTTCGGCCAAGGGTCTCCTGACAAGGAGAGAGACCTTAATGAATCTAGCACGTCGCCCAAGGGAGAGTGCTGGAAAATATCCGCGGAGGTAAACTCCATGATCGGCGCCCAATCAGATTCGATAGGCACGGACGCAAGCGGTTCGGAGCCCGTGGCCGGGGACGAATCCAAGGGTTCGGCAACAAAGGTCTCATAAGAGGTGAAGTCAGTATTCGGCTCTAACGCCGCTGAGTGTGCGGCCTCCGTGGCGGGGTCCATCCACCCGTCCTCGGACGGCGCAATCTGCTCCGGATTAAGGGCCGGAGTAGCCACAGGTGTGATCTCCCGAACACCGTCCGACGGCTGAGCTAAGTCATGCTCGTCGTGACTGTGCGGCGCACCTGACATGGGCTCGAATCTTTCAAAGATCAAGTCTCCGCGGATGTCGGCGATATAGTTTAAGTTTCCAAACCTGACCTGACGGCCAGGGGCGTAGCTCTCGATCTGCTCTAGATGGCCAAACGAGTTGGCCCGCAGTACGAAGCCGCCGAATACAAAGATCTGTCCGGGGAGAAAAACCTCACCCTATTGCATCGTTGCCGATGATTGAAGGAGCCATCAAGCCTTTTTCGCGACGACATAGTGGAACTCTCAATGAAAGCACCAATGTCGGTGTCAAAACCGGCGGATCTCGGGTAGGGGGTCCCGAACTGTGCGTCTAAGGCGGATGGTAACAGGAGGCGGGGGACACAATGTTTACCCAGGTTCGGGCCCTCTCGATGGAGGTAATACCCTACTTCCTGCTTGATTGATCTTCATGATATGAGTATTACAAGAGTTGATCTACCACGAGATCGTAGAGGCTAAACCCTAGAAGCTAGCCTATGATTATGATTGTTGTTGTCCTATGGACTAAACCCTCCGGTTTATATTAAACACCGGAGGGGGCTAGGCTTACACAGAGTCGGTTACAAGGGAGGAGATCTACATATCCGAATTGCCAAGCTTGCCTTCCACGCAAAGGAGAGTCCCATTCGGACACGGGACGAAGTCTCCAATCTTGTATCTTCATAGTCCAACCGTCCGGCCAAAGTATATAGTCTGGCTGTCCGAGGACCCCCTAATCCAGGACTCCCTCACACGTGTCGTAGTAGAGGCGCGCACGTAGCATGTACATGTACGTACAACGGCCAGGGTTCAAGAAAGTAAATACGGCCACGTACGTACATACGGGCGGGGTCTCGAACGCCTACTCGCGCGTACGTACGGCCAGGGCTCGTGTACATGGCTGGGTCGGAATGGAGAAACAGCGTCGTCGTCGTGTTCATGGGGAGGCAACGAAATGCGTCGTGTTCGTAGGGAGGAAACGGAACGCGTGGGAGCCAACCGGCTTAGACGGAACAGCCGATGGAAACGAGGCCTGGCATACCGCAGAATGGAGGAAACAGCCTTGTGTTCGACCGGCCACGTTCGAAACGGGATCTGTTCATCGAGAGGGGTCTGGCGTACCGCAAAACAGAGGAAACGGACCTCCTACGGTCGAAACGGGGGTCCTGTTGCTCGGGAGGGGTGTGGCGTACCGCAAAACGGAGGAAACGGACTTGTGTTGGAGCGCTATGGTCGAAACGGGGGTCCGATTCATCGGGAGGGGTGTGGCATACCGCAAAACGAAACTCCACGGGATACTGTTCATCTCCACCGTCGACCCCCTCCAGCCTCCACGGGCTACTGTTCATCCACCGTCGACCTCCTCCAGCCTCCACCTGCAACTATTCATCCACGGGCTCCTGTTCCTCCAGCCTCCACCGCGCGCTACTCCACCGGCTACTGTTCAACCAGCCCTCTCCACGGGCTCCTATTCAACCACCCCTCCACGGGCTACTGTTCATCCAGCCCTCCACCGTCTACTGTTCATCCTGCCCTCCACGGGGTGGTCCTGTTCATCCTGCCCTCCACGGGGTCCTGTTCATCCAGCCCCAACTGGCTCGAACGATCGGGGTCCTGTTCATCCACCCCCACCGGGAACTGTTCATCCAACCCCCCCCCCGCCCCGCAAAGCTCACTGTTCATCCAGAGGCAGCATCGATCGGCTTCAGTTAGCAGCAGTAGCGAAGGAATCGCTCGATCGGGTTCAGTTAACAGGCATTGATCGATCGCTCGGGTTCAGTAACGCGTAGCCTGCAGTGTAATCGCTCGGGTTCAGTTAGAGCCCAACGCCTCGCTTGGGTTCAGTTAGAGCCCAACGCCTCGCACACACGCGCGTACGTACGAGAGAAATGCGCATCGCTCGGCCCCCGACCACCCACCGTAACCGGGGACTCCCCGATATTTTCCGCGCCCTCGCTTCTACCATGGTTTTTTCCGTCATGGACGGCCCAAAGAATGTCATGCAGCTGCGTCTCCGGCCCGCCCAGGACGAAAAGCCCATTTTCTGTCATGATTTTTTGTCATAGAAGTAGGACCCCACCACATCTATGATGATACCGGGTTTTGTCACAATTATCATCATAGAAGTGTCATAAGTATGACAGAAAAGATTTTCGTTCGGCCCAAAATGTCACGGATGTGTCTTTTTTTGTAGTGTATGTAATCTAGATTATTGACTCTAGTGCAAGTGGGAGACTGAAGGAAATATGCCCTAGAGGCAATAATAAAGTTGTTATTTATATTTCCTTATATCATGATAAATGTTTATTATTCATGCTAGAATTGTATTAACCGGAAACTTAGTACATGTGTGAATACATAGACAAAACAGAGTGTCCCTAGTATGCCTCTACTTGACTAGCTCGTTAATCAAAGATGGTTAAGTTTCCTGACCATAGACATGTGTTGTCATTTGCTGAACAGGATCACATCATTAGAGAATGATGTGATGGACAAGACCCATTCGTTAGCTTAGCATAATGATCATTAAGTTTTATTAATATTGCTTTCTTCATGACTTATACATATTCTTCATGTCTTTCTCCCTGATTTTTTCTCCGAAAATAGGATTTTATAGCGTCGGTTTCAGGGTCTGTGGGGCCACCAGGTGGGGACAACCCACCAGGGTGCGCCTACCCTGGTGGGTTGTGCCCACCCAGGTGCCCCCTTTCGGTGGTTCTTGGCTCCAGAAATTCTCTTTTATTGGGTAAAAATTCCTCGCAAAGTTTTGTTCCATTCCAAGAACTTTTATTTCTGCACAAAAACAACACCATGATAGTTCTGCTGAAAACAACGTCAGTCCGGGGTTAGTTTCATTCAAATCATGCAAATTAGAGCCCAAAACAAGAGGAAAAGCGTCAGGTAAAGTAGATATGTTGGAGACGTATCAAATCTTATGATGTTTCTCCCCCTCTACCTTCTTGTAATGGATTTATTTTTCCCTTTGAAGTTATCTCATCGGATTGAGTCTTTAAGGATTTGAGAACACTTGATGTATGTCTTGCATGTGCTTATCTGTGGTGACAATGGGATATTCACGTGATCCACTTGATGTATGTTTGGGTTATCAACTTGCGGGTTCTATGACCTTGTGAACTTATGCATAGGGATTGCCACACGTTTTCGTCTTGACTCTCCGGTAGAAACTTTGGGGCACTCTTTGAAGTTCTTTGTGTTGGTTTGAATAGATGAATCTAAGATTGTGTGATGCGTGTCGTATAATCAAACCCGCGGATACTTGTGGTGACATTGGAGTACCTAGGTGACATTAGGGTTTTGGTTGATGTGTATCTTAAGGTGTTATTTTAGTACGAACTCTAGCGCTATTTGTGATACTTATAGGAATAGCCCAATAGATTGATCAGAAAGAATAGCTTTGAGGTGGTTTCGTACCCTACAATAATCTCTTCGTTTGTTCTCCGCTATTAGTCACTTTGGAGTGACTCTTTGTTGCACGTTGAGGGATTGTTATATGACCTAATTATGTTATCATTGTTGAGAGAACTTGCCCTAGTGAAAGTATGAGCCCTAGGCCTTGTTTATAAGCATTGCAATACCGTTTTCGCTCACTTTCGTTACTAGTTACCTTGGTGTTTTTATATTTTCAGATTACAAAAACCTATATCTTGAAGGAAATATGCCCTAGAGGCAATAATAAAGTTGTTATTTATATTTCCTTATATCATGATAAATGTTTATTATTCATGCTAGAATTGTATTAACCGGAAACTTAGTACATGTGTGAATACATAGACAAAACAGAGTGTCCCTAGTATGCCTCTACTTGACGAGCTCGTTAATCAAAGATGGTTAAGTTTCCTGACCATATACATGTGTTATCATTTGGTGAACGGGATCACATCATTAGAGAATGATGTGATGGACAAGACTCATCCGTTAGCTTAGCATAATGATCGTTAAGTTTTATTGCTATTGCTTTCTTCATGACTTATACATATTCCTCTGACTATGAGATTATGCAACTCCCGAATACTGGAGGAACACCTTGTGTGCTATCAAATGTCACAACGTAACTGAGTGATTATAAAGATGCTCTACAGGTGTCTCCGAAGGTGTTTGTTGGGTTGGCATAGATCAAGATTAGGATTTGTCACTCCGAGTATCGGAGAGGTATCTCTGGGCCCTCTCGGTAATGCACATCACTATAAGCCTTGCAAGCAATGTGACTAATGAGTTAGTTGCAGGATGATGCATTACAGAACGCGTAAAGAGACTTTTCAGTAACGAGATTGAACAAGGTATGAGGATACCACGACCGAATCTCGGGCAAATAACATACCGTTGACAAAGGGAATAAAGTATATTGTTATTGCGGTTTGACCGATAAAGATCTTCGTAGAATATGTAGGAACCAATATGAGCATCCAAGTTCCACTTTTGGTTATTGATCGGAGATGTGTCTCGGTCATGTCTACATAGTTCTCGAACCCGTAGGGTCCGCACGCTTAACATTCGATGACGATTTGTATTATGAGTTATGTGTTTTGCTAACCGAAGACTGTTCGGAGTCCCGGATGAGATCACGGACATGACGAGGAGTCTCGAAATAGTCGAGAGGTAAAGATTGATATATTGGACGATAGTATTCGGACACCAGAATGGTTTCGGGATGTTTCGGATATTTATCGGATTACTGAGGGGTTACCGGAACCCCCCAGGGAAGTAATGGGCCTTCATGGGCCATAGGGGAGAAAGAGAGGGGAGCCCGCAGGGTGCCCCCCCGAAGGGAGTCCGAATTGGACAAGGGGGAGGGGGCGCGGCCCCCTTTCCTCTTTCCCTCTCCCTCTCCTTCCCTTTTCCCTCCGATGAGAAAGGAAAAAGAGGGGGGTCGAATCCTACTAGGAGTGGAGTCCTAGTAGGACTCCCCCCCTTAGCGCGCCCCCTTGGTGGCCGGCCTCCTCCTCCCCTCCTTTATATACGGGGGCAGGGGGCACCCCAAAGCACAACAGTTATTCTCTTCGCCATGTGCGGTGCCCCCCCTCCACAGTTTACTCCTCCAGTCATAGCGTCGTAGTGCTTAGGCGAAGCCCTGCGCGGATCACATCACCATCGCCGTCACCACGCCGTTGTGTTGATGAAACTCTCCCTCGACCCTCTGCTGGATCAAGAGTTCGAGGGACGTCATTGAGCTGAACGTGTGCTGAACTCGGAGGTGTCGTATGTTCGGTACTAGATCGGTTGGATCGTGAAGACGTTCGACTACATCAACCGTGTTAACCTAACGCTTCCGCTTTCGGTCTACGAGGGTACGTGGACACACTCTCCCCCTCTCGTTGCTATGCATATCCTAGATAGATCTTGGGTGATCGTAGAAATTTTTTTGAAATTGCATGCTACGTTACCCAACATATCTACCATCCATATTGCACTTGTATCACCATCTCTTCGCCGAACTAGTGCACCTATACAATTTACCATTGTATTGGGTGTGTTGGGGACACAAGAGACTCTTTGTTATTTGGTTGCAGGGTTGTTCAAGAGAGACCATCTTCATCCTACGCCTCCCACGGATTGATAAACCTTAGGTCATCCAATTGAGGGAAATTTGATACTGTCCTACAGAACTCTGCGCTTGGAGGCCCAACATGAGTCTACAACAAGAAGGTTGCATAGTAGACATCAAAGGGTGAATGAGATTATGCCAAAAATCTATGTTGTATTCTTACATGGTGCTTCAGCTTCTTGCTGGTGCTATTACTTATTACTCTATGCACGTGTACGTGTGTAAATGTGGCTTAGTCACCTTTCTTGATGTTATGCTGAGAACTCTACTAGCAATGAACGATCCACCAGATTTTCAGCTCGCATTTTCGGCTATGAGTTTGTTACTGTATGTAGTGGCAACACTACATTGAATATTATTCACCTTTCTTTTGAATGTGTGTATGCGGTAAATACCGGGAACTGATCACACGAGCTCACAAGAAATAACATATTGGTCCATAGTTCCTAAAAATTAAGCCACTGCAAAACCTTATGCACAATCACTTATTTGGCATAATCTCTTCATGTGACGACAAAAGTTTCAGCAAATAATGATTGAAACAAACAGACTGCGAGCCTTGACGATGAGACACTCGTGGGTGTGTTTAACGGGTTACTCTAGAATCATGTTATATTTACATACCTTTCACTCCCTAATTTATGTTTTCATTGCTCAAAGAAATAAAAACTCTTCCTTGTATTCTTGGCAAGCAAGTGTTAACTAGAGGAAACAGAATTAAGTGCTACCATGTTATTTTATCTAGTTTAGCAAAACCTTTGAGTTGATTATCTTCGCTTCACTAACACTTGCATAATAACCATGCCACCGCTACAACTATACTAAGTTTTCAGGTCAAGAAATGGAGGGCTATCTAGGTGTAGTGATCGTAAGTGAACCAAAACCTTCTCATTATTTCAGTTTAAACAACTGAGTTCCCTATGATTCGGATTTCTCTCTATGTTGCTCGAGGACAAACCATTTTACGCTTGGGGGAGTTGATGGGTGTTAATTTTTACACTCCCCTAACTTGAGTTTAAACAGATGTATTTCATTAAACTGATATATTCGCTCCAATATTGCCACTAATGACTAATGAATGCATAGGATTCCAAAAATCCTTTCTTTATTTTGTTTCCAAAGGAAATGGGCGATTTATGGACGAAATCAAGCCAATACTTGGAAAAGGAGTAAAGTGGAGATAGAGGGGATCAAGTGGAAGGCACACCAGAAGAAACAAAGCAAAAGACGGCGTTCCATGGGACTGCGCCTGCTCGTATGAGATTTTGTATGGCGTGGAAACCGAAGCCTCTCGCCCCCCTAAACAAACTTTATAAAGGCTCCGACTCCAAATGGATAACATAACAAGAGAGAAGGGATCGCGGAACACCATTACCATAGCCATCTCCATCAACCCTAGATGCCGCCATTTTCCCAGCTCCATAGACACAACCTTCACCACCACCATAGTTCTCAGCAATCTAGTCATACTTGTATATGTGTATCACACACGACATCCATTGTAAGACATATTACCAATCAATCTATCTTCATGATATGTTCTTTGTGTGATCAGATCTCCATGTGTGAGTAGTTCTGTAAGGTATGGGTTGAGGCAAGGGCCTTGCAACACGATGTATTTGTTGGAGGTGTCAATGGAAGGACTTTTAATTAATGTCTCGTATGTGTAACATAAAATTGTTTTGTAGTGTCTCTTGGCTCGTTCGCATTCTTCATCCCTATAGGCACCCAGGATCATAGAGAACGAGCCACGGAGAGGCTAAGGGTAGGGAGACCATGAAGTGTTATTCTAAACACCAGGAAAAGAAATGTTTAGTACGGTAACACGGATCCTATCCCTGGGGATTCAATAGGTGTAGTCATTAAACACCCAATGCATTTATCTGATAATTAATCTTAATTACTGAGGCAACCCCGCGTAACGGATAGGGCCCTCGATTGGACAAATGACTCTTCATGCAGGACGTGTGACGGTCAAGACGTAATTTGGACACACCCCCACCTCTATACGTAACTAGAATGTCTTAATGGGTGACTTCTAGAGCACAAATTAAGACCATATCTGGTCCCGACACAAATATATGGTTTTAAGCATAGACCTCATAACCATGCCTATTTTAATTATAAGTGTTCTTTTAGTGTCAACTTCATTTACGATCCTATACAAAGCTGGATTTAATTCTTTAGCAAAAGCTTGTTTGGGTCTCTAGCTTAAAGGGCACCGTCCTCCCGTGCGTTTGATAACTCAGGGTCACCTCTTGGGAAAAGGCGAGAATCCTTTCTGCTCCTTTTCTGGATCACCAAAGGAAGTAACCACTAGCCAATATAGCTTAACCTTCTCAGGGTTCGTAAATCCATCATACATAGAAATCACAAGGGACAATCCTTTTAAATTCTGCAGTCATTGGTGCATAGCTTTATTCCAATCTGCCAAGCAATGAAGCTGAACTAGTAAAGGTTTTGATTGATCCTTCTCCACACAACATCCTGAGTTGGGTTCCAAGCCCCCTCATGATAGCAATCAAAGGACTCTGGCTAAAATTATTTCCCTCCAGCAATATGGCCAGGGCAAGCCACTTGGGCTTCTCCCCCGTTGTATCTACTCCATCTTCCTACATGAAATCGTCAATCTCCTCGTCCTACAGGTGCAGTCGCTCCAGGAGCTTGCTTGGATCTTCATCAACAATCCCACGCGATCCGGAACTCTCCGCGGGACTCGCCCTGATCCCACGATCTTGATACAACTTCAAACCCCAAAACCCTAGGCCGTCCGAGACACCAACCAAGGTTGGATAGAAACCCGACCGGGAAAGTGTAAGTGCTTCTAATGCCCCTTAGTGATTTTGGTGTATTGATGAAGACTTATAGGTTAAGGGATTGATGCGTTTGTAAGTGTACACAGGTCTATAAGTCTATGAGGAGTTTGGTATTTACAGAGAAACTCGACCCATAAAATGAATGTCTTCAACTGAAGACTTTGGATTTCTGAAGACTTTCTGAAGACTTTGAAAGTGAAGAAATTAGTGTGACCGTGAAGACTTGATATTCATGCGAGGAATATGAAGCGTGAAGACTTTTATTTTCGTAGTTTCATTTTCTCTTTCTTGAGTCATAGGAATCACCGTATTGTTAAAGGGGGTCGAGGAAAAACTAAGGAAAAGTTTCCAAGTGATGCTCATCTCAATATCCTACACCTACCAATCCTTTCGAGTGAAGCCATTGGAAATCTCATGTAGTTCAGTCAATTTCTTCAGTGACAGAGACGAAGCTCTTCTGGTCTCTAAGGAATTTGTTCTGACTGAGGAGTTAGGAATTTGCCAGTGCGGACTGCCTACAAGTGAGGAACATGATAGCCCTGAGGATTTTGAGCCTCAAATTTCCGACCGTTGTTGTGCTACGCGCCAGCTGTCCCAAAATATCAACCCACCTAACGGTCATATCATTGAAGGGCATTTATGTCTTATCATGTCGGGCTGCTCCCTAGGCTATAAATAGCCGCCCCCTACAACCACTAGCTGGTTGGCTGCTCCGAGGGAAACTGACACTTGTCATTGAGAGCATCCCATCCTCCGAGGACTTTGAGCGAAAATCATCAAGTGAGGAAAACCCAAACCCAAACACCTACAAACCCAAAGTGATTGAGCATCACTGAAGAGATTGATCCTGTGTGGATCCGACGCTTGTTACCTTTGAAGACTGTGCATCTTCCAGATGGTTAGGCATCATGGTCTAGAGCATCCAAGAGGAAATTGTGGATCGCCGAGTGACCGAGTTTGTGAAGGTTTGGAAGTCACCTGAAGACTTACCACGAGTGATTGGGCGAGGTCTGTGTGACCTTAGCTCAAGGAGAATACGGTGAGGACTGTGTGTCCTCAGGTTTAAATACCTAGCCGCTCCAACCAGACGTACAACTGTCATAGCAGTTGGAATTGGTCTACCAAATCACTATCTTCACCAGGCTTACTGGTTCTATTTCCTCAACCCTTCCATTTCCTCATTACTGTGTTGTGTACATGATCGTTATTGTTTGAAGACTTTGACTGAAGACTTTCTCAATCTCCTTAGTTCAATTTCTTCAATCAGTGTGTCTTTAGTCTGCTTATCCTGTGCTTACGCTTTCTGTACTATGTGTTTGTTTTCATTTCATCATGATGACTATGCTTATGTTATGTTATGTCTGCATCTGAGTACTTATTCCGCTGCAAGTGGTTCTTTGCTTAGGAATTTCCTCACCCTGAAATTCCTTAGTGAAGAATTCATAAAAATCGCCTATTCACCCCACATCTAGTTGACTTAACGCACTTTCAATTGGTATCAGAGCAAGGTACTCCTTTGTTTTGTGTGATTTTGGTTTAACCGTCTGGAGTTTTAGTTATGTCGACCGCAGGAATGAAGTATGTGGCTTGCCCCATCTTTGACGGTCATGATTATCCCAAGTGGAAGGCCACGACGAAGAAGTGACTCATGGCAATGGATAGTGAACTGTGGACCGTCACTGAGATTGGTGTTACTGATCTCTGCAAGATGCCGGAAGCTGATGATATTCGCAAGTACACTCGTCTTGACTGAAGGAAATATGCCCTAGAGGCAATAATAAAGTTATTATTTATTTCCTTATATCATGATAAATGTTTATTATTCATGCTAGCATTGTATTTACCGGAAACATGGTACATGTGTGAATACATAGACAAAACAGAGTGTCCCTAGTATGCCTCTACTTGACTAGCTTGTTTATCAAAGATGGTTATGTTTCCTAGCCATAGACACGTGTTGTCATTTGATGAACGGGATCACATCATTAGAGAATGATGTGATGGACAAGACCCATCCGTTAGCTTAGCACTATGATCGTTTAGTTTATTGCTATTACTTTCTTCATGACTTATACATGTTCCTCTGACTATGAGATTATGCAACTCCTGAATACCGGAGGAACACTTAGTGTGCTATCAAACGTCACAACGTAACTGGGTGATTATAAAGATGCTCTACAGGTGTCTCCAATGGTGTTTGTTGAGTTGGCATAAATCGATATTAGGATTTGTCACTCCGATTGTCGGAGAGGTATCTCTGGGCCCTCTCAGTAATGCACATCACTATAAGCCTTGCAAGCAATGAGACTAATGAGTAAGTTACGGGATGATGCATTACGGAACGACTAAAGAGACTTGCTGGTAACGAGATTGAACTAGGTATTGAGTTACCGACGATCGAATCTCGGACAAGTAACATACCGATGACAAAGGGAACAACGTATGTTGTTATGCGGTTTGACCAATAAAGATCTTCATAGAATATGTGGGAGCCAATATAAGGATCCAGGTTCCGCTATTGGTTATTGACCGGAGACGTGTCTCGGTCATGTCTACATAGTTCTCGAACTCGTAGGGTCCGCACGCTTAACGTTTGATGATGATTTGTATTATGAGTTATGTGATTTGATGTACCGAAGGTTGTTCAGAGTCCCGGATGAGATCACAGACATGACGAGGAGTCTCGAAAAGGTCGAGACGTAAAGATCGATTTATTGGAAGGCTATATTCGGACATCGGAAAGGTTCCGAGTGATCCGGGTATTTTTCGGAGTACCGGAGAGTTACGAGAATTCGCCGGGAGAAGTAATGGGCCTTATTGGGCTTTAGTGGGGAGAGGGGAGAAGGGCCAAGAGGTGGCGCGCGCCTTCCTCCTGCCCAAACCGTATTGGACAAAGGGTGGGGGCGCGGCCCCCCTTTCCTTCTCACTCTCCCTCTCTTTCCTTCTCTCCTACTCCGAATAGGAAAGAGGAGGGGAATCCTACTTGGACTGGGGAGTCCTAGTAGGATTCCCCACACCTGGCGCGCCCCCTCCTAGGCCGGCCTCCTCCTCCTCCCTCCTTTATATACATGGGTAGGGGGCACCCCAAAGGCACTCAAGATTTGTCTTAGCCGTGTGCGGTGCCCCCTCCACAGTTACACACCTCGGTCATATCGTCGTAGTGCTTAGGCAAAGCCCTGCGTCGGTAACTTCGTCATCACCGTCGCCATGCCGTCGTGCTGATGGAACTCTCCTTCAACCTCAACTGGATCAAGAGTGCGATGGACGGCATCGAGCTGAACGTGTGCTGAACATGGAGGTGCCGTACGTTCGGTGCTAGGATCGGTCGGATCATGAAGACGTACGACCACATCAACCACGTTGATATAACGCTTCCGCTTTCGGTCTACGAGGGTACATGGACACACTCTCCCCGCTCGTTGCTATGCTTCTCCTAGATAGATCTTGCGTGATCGTAGGAAATTTTTTGAAATTACTGTGTTCCCCAACTGTGGCATCCGAGCCAGGTCTATGCGTAGATGTTATATGCACGAGTAGAACACAAAGAGTTGTGGGCGATAATTGTCATACTGCTTACCAGCATGTCATACTTTGATTCAGCGGTATTGTTGGATGAAGCAGCCCAGACCGACATTACATGATCGCGTTCATGAGACTGGTTCTACCGATGTGCTTTGCACACAGGTGGCTAGTGGGTGTCTGTTTCTCCAACTTTAGTTGAATCAAGTGTGACTACGCTCGGTCCTTGTTGAAGGTTAAAACAGCACACTTGACGAAAAATCGTTGTGGTTTTTGATGCGTAGGTAAGAATGGTTCTTGCTAAGCCCGTAGCAGCCACGTAAAACTTGCAACAACAAAGTAGAGGACGTCTAACTTGTTTTTGCAAGGCTTGTTGTGATGTGATATGGTCAAGACGTGATGAGATATAAATTGTTGTATGAGATGATCATGATTTTTTAAAGTTATCGGCAACTGGCAGGAGCCTTATGGTTGTCTTTTTATTGCATAAGATGCAAGCACCATATATTTTCTTTACTTTATCGCTATGCGATAGCAATAGTTGCAAAAGCAATAGTTGGCGAGACGACCATGTGACGACACGTTGATAAAGATCAAGATGATGGAGATCATGGTGTCATGCCGGCGATGATAGAAATCATGACGGTACTTTGGAGATGGAGATCAAAGGCACTAGATGATGATGGCCATATCATGTCACATATTTTGATTGCATGTGATGTTTATTTTTTATGCATCTTATTTTTCTTAGTACGACAGTCGCATTATGAGATGATCCCTTACTAAAATTTCAAGGCATAAGTGTTCTCCCTGAGTATGCACCGTTGCGACAGTTCTTCGTGCTGAGACACCACATGATGATCGGGTGTGATAAGCTCTACGTTCACATACAATGGGTGCAAGCCAGTTTTGCACACGCAGAATACTCGGGTTAAACTTGACGAGCCTAGCATATGCATATATGGCCTCGGAACACTGAGACCGAAAGGTCGAGCGTGAATCATATAGTAGATATGATCAACATAGTGATGTTCACCATTGAAAGCTACTCCATCTCACGTGATGATCGGACAGGGTTTAGTTGATATGGATCACGTGATCACTTAGATGATTAGAGGGATGTCTATCTAAGTGGGAGTTCTTAGGTAATATGATTAATTGAACTTAAATTTATCATGAACTTAGTCCTGATAGTATTTGCATATCTATGTTGTAGATCAATTGCTCGCATATAGCTTCCCTATTTTATTTTTGATACGTTCCTAGAGAAAAACTATGTTGAAAGATGATAGTAGCAATAATGCGGACTAGGTCCGTGATCTGAAGATTATCCTCATTGCTGCAAAGAAGAATTATGTCCTTGATGCGCCGCTAGGTGACAGACCTATTGCAGGAGCAGATACAGACGTTATGAACGTTTGACAAGCTCGGTATGATGACTACTTGATAGTTTAGTGCACCATGCTTTACGGCTTAGAACCAGGACTTCAAAAATGTTTTGAAATGTCACGGAGCATATGAGATTTTCCAAGAGCTGAAATTGGTATTTCAGACTCATGCCCGAGTCGAGAGGTATGAGACCTCTGACAAGTACTTTGCCTACAAGATGGAGGAGAATAGCTCAACCAGTGAGCATGTGCTCAGAATGTCTGAGTACTACAATCGCTTGAATCGAGTGGGAGTTAATCTTCCAGATAAGATAGTGATTGACAGAGTTCTCTAGTCACTATCACCAAGTTACTAGAACTTCGTGATGGACTATAATATGTAAGGGATGACGAAAGTAATTCCCGAGCTCTTCGCGATGCTGAAATCGGCGAAGGTAGAAATCAAGAAAGAGCATCAAGTGTTGATGGTTTACAAGACCACTAGTTTCAAGAAAAGGGCAAAGGGATAGAAAGGGAACTTCAATAAGAATGACAAGCAAGTTGTCACTCCCATGAAGAAGCCCAAAGCTAGACCCAAGCCTGAAACTAAGTGCTTCTACTGCAAAGGAAATGGTCACTGGAAGTGGAACAACCCTAGAAACTTGGTGGATAAGAAGGATGGCAAAGTAAACAAAGGTATATTGGATATACATATTATTGATGTGTACTTTACTAGTGTTTATAGCAACCCCTCGGTATTTGATACTGGTTCAGTCGCTAAGAGTAGTAACTCGAAACAGGAGTTACAAAATGAACCGAGACTAGTTAAGGGTGAAGTGACGATGTGTGTTGAAGTGGTTCCAAGATTGATATGATCATCATCGCACACTCCCTATACTTTCAGGATTAGTGTTGAATCTAAATAAATGTTATTTTGTGTTTGCGTTCAGCATGAATATGATTTGATCATGTTTATTGCAATACGGTTATTCATTTAAGTTAGAGAATAATTGTTGTTCTGTTTACATGAATAAAACCTTCTATGGTCATACACCCAATGAAAATGGTTTCTTGGATCTCGATCGTAGTGATACGCATATTCATAATATTGAAGCCAAAAGATGCAAAGTTAATAATGATAGTGCAATTTATTTGTGGCACTGCCATTTAGGTCATATTGGTGTAAGGCGCATGAAGAAACTCCATGCTGATGGGTTTTTGGAATCACTTGATGCTTGCGAACCATGCCTCATGGGCAAGATGACTAAGACTCCGTTCTCCGGAACAATGGAGCAAGCAACAGACTTGTTGGAAATAATACATACTAATGTATACGGTCCGATGAGTGTTAAGGCTTGCGGCAGGTATCGTTAATTTCTGAACTTCACAGATGATTTGAGCTGATATGGGTATATCTACTTGATGAATAAGTCTGAAACATTTGAAAAGTTCAAAGAATTTCAGAGTGAAGTAGAAAATCATCGTAACAAGAAAATAAAGTTTCTACAATCTGATCATAGAGGTGAATATTTGAGTTATGACTTTGGTCTTCATTTAAAACAATGTGGAATAGTTTCACAACTCACGCCACCTGGAACACCACAGCGTAATGGTGTGTCCGAACGTCGTAACCGTACTTTATTGGATATGGTGCGATCTATGATGTCTCTTACTGATTTACCATTATTGTTTTGGGGTTATGCATTAGAGACAGCTGCATTCACGTTAAATAGGGCACCATCTAAATCCGTTGAGGCGACACCGTATGAAACTGTGGTTTGGCAAGAAACCTAAGCTGTCGTTTCTTAAAGTTTGGGGCGGCGATGCTTATGTGAAAAAAGTTTCAACCTGATAAGCTTGAACCCAAATCGGAGAAATGTGTCTTCATAGGATACCCAAAGGAAACTGTTGGGTACACCTTCTATCACAGATCCGAAGGCAAGATATTCGTTGCTAAAAATTGATACTTTCTAGAGAAGGAGTTTCTCTCGAAAGAAGTGAGTGGGAGGAAAGTAGAACTTGATGAGGTAACTGTAACTTCTCCCGAATTGGAAAGTAGTTCATCACAGAAATCAGTTCCAGTGATGCCTACACCAATTAGTGAGGAAGTTAATGATGGTGATCATGAAACTTCAGATCAAGTTACTACCGAACCTCGTAGGTCAACCAGAGTACGTTCCGCACCAGAGTGGTACAGTAATCCGGTTCTGGAAGTCATGTTACTAGACCATGACGAACCTACGAACTATGAGGAAGCGATGATGAGCCCAGATTCCACAAAATGGTTTAAGGCCATGAAATCTGAGATAGGATCCATGTATGAAAACAAAGTATGTACTTTGGTGGAATTGCCCAATGATCGGCAAGCCATTAAGAATAAATGGATCTTCAAGAGGAAGACGGACGCTGATGGTAGTGTTACTATCTACAAAGCTCGACTTGCCGTGAAAGGTTTTTGACAAGTTCAAGGTGTTGACTACGATGAGTTTTTTTCACTCGTAGCGATGCTTAAGTCTGTCCGAATCATGTTAGCAATTACCGCATTTTATGAAATCTGGCAGATGGATAAACAAAACTGCATTCCTTAATGGATTTATTAAAGAAGAGTTGTATATGATGCAACCAGAAGGTTTTGTCGATCCTAAAGGTGCTAACAAAATATGCAAGCTCCAGCGATCCATCTATGGACTGGTGCAAGCATCTCGGAGTTGGAATATACGCTTTGATAAGTTGATCAAAGCATATAGTTTTATACAGACTTGCGGTGAAGCCTGTATTTACAGGAAAGTGAGTGGGAGCACTACAACCTTTCTGATAAGTATATGTGAATGACATATTGTCAATCGGAAATGATGTAGAATTTTCTGGAAAGCATGAAGGAGTGTTTGAAAGGATTTTTTCAAAGAAAGACCTCGGTGAAGCTGCTTACATATTGAACATCAAGATCTATAAATATAGATCAAGACGCTTGATAAATTTTTTCAATGAGTACATACCTTGACAAGTTTTTGAAGTAGTTCAAAAGGGAACAATCAAAGAAGGAGTTCTTGCCTATGTTGCAAGGTGTGAAGTTGAGTAAGACTCAAAGTCCGACCACAGCAGAAGATAGGAGAATGAAAGTCATTCCCTATGCCTCAGCCATAGGTTCTATAAAGTATGCCATGTTGTGTACCAGACCTATTGTATACCCTGCCCTGAGTTTGGCAAGGGAGTACAATAGTGATCTAGGAGTAGATCACTAGACAGCGGTCAAAATTATCCTTAGAGGACTAAGGAAATATTTCTCGGTTATGGAGGTGATAAAGAGTTCGTCGTAAAGAGTTACGTCGATGCAAGCTTTTACACTAATCCGGATGACTCTGAGTCTCAATCTGGATACATATTGAAAGTCGGAGCAATTAGCTAAAGTAGCTCCATGCAGAGCATTGTAGACATAGAAAATTTGCTAAATACATACGGCTCTGAATGTGGCAGACCCATTGGATAAACTTCTCTCACAAGCAAAACATGATCACACCTTAGTACTCTTTTGGTGTTAATCACATGGCGATGTGAACTAAATTACTAAGTCTAGTAAACCATTTGAGTATCGGTCACATGGCGATGTGAACTATGAGTGTTAATCACATGGTGATGTGAACTATTGGTGTTAAATCACATGGCGATGTGAACTAGATTATTGACTCTAGTGCAAGTGGGAGACTGAAGGAAATATGCCCTAGAGGCAATAATAAAGTTATTATTTATTTCCTTATATCATGATAAATGTTTATTATTCATGCTAGAATTGTATTAACCAGAAACTTGGTACATGTGTGAATACATAGACAAAACAGAGTGTCCCTAGTATGCCTCTACTTGACTAGCTTGTTTATCAAAGATGGTTATGTTTCCTAGCCATAGACATGTGTTGTCATTTGATGAACGGGATCACATCATTAGAGAATGATGTGATGGACAAGACCCATCCATTAGCTTAGCACTATGATCGTTTAGTTTATTGCTATTGCTTTCTTCATGACTTATACATGTTCCTCTGACTATGAGAATATGCAACTCCCGAATACCGGAGGAACACTTAGTGTGCTATCAAACGTCACAACGTAACTGGGTGATTATAAAGATGCTCTACAGGTGTCTCCGATGGTGTTTGTTGATTTGGCATAGATCGAGATTAGGATTTGTCACTCCGATTGTCGGAGAGGTATCTCCGGGCCCTCTCGGTAATGCACATCACTATAAGCCTTGTGAGCAATGTGACTAATGAGTTAGTTACGGGATGATGCATTACGGAACGAGTGAAGAGACTTGCCGGTAACGAGATTGAACTAGGTATTGAGATACCGACGATCGAATCTTGGGCAAGTAACATACCGATGACAAAGGGAACAACGTATGTTGTTATGCGGTTTGACCGATAAAGATCTTCGTAGAATATGTGGGAGCCAATATGAGCATCTAGGTTCCGCTATTGGTTATTGACCGGAGACGTGTCTCGGTCATGTCTACATAGTTCTCGAACCCGTAGGGTCCGCACGCTTAATGTTTGATGACGATTTGTATTATGAGTTATGTGATTTGATGTACTGAAGGTTGTTCAGAGTCCCGGATGAGATCACGGACATGACGAGGTGTCTCGAAATGGTCGAGACGTAAAGATCGATATATTGGAAGGCTATATTCGGACATCGGAAAGGTTCCGAGTGATTCGGGTATTTTTCGGAGTACCGGAGAGTTACGGGAATTCGCCGGGAGAAGTAATGGGCCTTATTGGGCTTTAGTGGAGAGAGAGGAGAAGGGTCAAGAGGTGGCGCATGCCTCCCCCCTGCCCAAACCGAATTGGACAAGGGGTGGGGGCGTGGCCCCCCTTTCCTTCTCCCTCTCCCTCTCTTTCCTTCTCTCCTACTCCGAATAGGAAAGAGGAGGGGAATCCTACTTGGACCGGGGAGTCCTAGTAGGATTCCCCACACCTGGCGTGCCCCCTCCTAGGCTGGCCTCCTCCTCCTCCCTCCTTTATATACATGGGCAGGGGGCACCCGAAAGGCACTCAAGATTTGTCTTAGCCGTGTGCGGTGCCCCCCTCCACAGTTACACACCTCGGTCATATCGTCGTGGTGCTTAGGCGAAGCCCTGCACCGGTAACTTCATCATCACCATGGCCACGCCGTCGTGCTGATGGAACTCTCTCTCGGCCTCAACTGGATCAAGAGTGCGAGGGACGTCATCGAGCTGAACGTGTGCTGAACACGGAGGTGCCGTACGTTCGGTGCTAGGATCGGTCGGATCGTGAAGACGTACGACTACATCAACGGCGTTGACATAACGCTTCCGCTTTCGGTCTGCGAGGGTACGTGGACACACTCTCCCCGCTCATTGCTATGCTTCTCCTAGATAAATCTTGCGTGATCATAGGAATTTTTTTGAAATTATTGTGTTCCCCAACATTGACATCATAGCGAAGGATGTCATCTGCTCATGCTTATCCCGAAACCAGTTCAGGAACATCAAGCATCTCTGTCATGCGAAGCTTATCTGGGACCGTCTCTCCGATGTCTATGAAGGTCATCAAACTTGTCATGAACCTTGGTTTGAGGAATTCAAGGAATCTCTCAAAACAATGACTTTCGGACTTGAATCATCATCCTTTGCACCATGCCTTATGGCAAAAGGTGCCAAGGTAACTGAATGCTACCTATCTGAATCCAGTGATGATGAATCTGGTGACGAATTTGGGCCTAGCTATACCAAACTTGCTTCCCTGGCCACTAAACAACAAAGAGCTTTGGAAAAAGTTCAAAATATGCTTAATGAGAGCGATGATATGTTGGGTGAAGAAATGGATCGCACCAAAACTTTGACTGGAAATCTTCAGAGACTTCAATCCAAGTTTCACAATCTTCAGAGTCATCATAACACTCTCTTATCTGATCATGAGAAGCTTTCTTATGAATTTATTCAAAGAAAGCAAGATCTTGGGAAGCTAAGGGAGAGTTATGAAGATCTTCAGAAGGAGCGTGATTCATTACTTGCTCAACAAATCAGCGCTTCTCAGGAAGAATTTATTCCTCCATGTCTGAAGTGCATTGAACGTGAATCCGCTAATTCTTCACCTGAATGTTCAAATACTTCTATTGCTGCAAATTCTTCACCTGTCTCTGCTATCACTAATTCCTCATTTGAGGATATTGCTAGTATCACTAACAATGCAGGGCTGAAGGAATTGTATATGACAGGCATGTACAAAAGCCTCAAAGGGCATCAGGCTCTTTGTGATGTGCTTAAAAAGCAGATCCTCCATAGGAACGCTAGGAAAGAGAGTATTGCCTTTGAGAGGAAACTCAATGCTGATGGAACATACTGGAAGCCTAAGCAGTATCCCAAAACCTCATGGGTTGCTGCAAAGGGACCTCCAGTAGATCCATCTTCTCTATCTGGCTTTACATGTGAATCTCCTCATTCTTCTGATGAGTCATTTGACTCCAACTACAAGCTGTTCAAAAATCAGAATGGTGAAGTATTTGCTAGATATGTTGGCACTAACTGCAGAAACGGTTCCCCTATGAAGAAAATCTGGGCTCCCAAAAGGTGCCTTGAAAGTCTTCAGGTGAATGTCATCATGACACCACCTGTGAAAAATAGGAACCCTAGATCAAATTCTTCATATGGACCAAATTCTTCATATGGATCCAAATCCTCATACGGACCAAATTCCTCACGTGGATCAAATTCCTCAAAAGGATCAAAGTCCTCATATGAACATCATCATGCTAACACTTCTGTTTCGCAGGGAAGATCTAAGGACTATGAATATGTGCATTATTCTTCACACCATTATGTTCATAAGTCCTCGAAGAATTTCTCTGCTTATTCATATGCTTACCCTAACTCCTCTTATGTGAAACGAAGTGGGCTGGCTTCTATGCCACCTTTCTCTTATGGAGCTTGCAGAATGATGAACTCTTTGCCACCCCTTTAGATGTGGGTGGTGAAGAAAAAGAACTAATCTCTTATGCAGGGTCAGGTCTCCAGACGAACTTAAAACGTTTGAAGAACTTGCTGGAGACCTGAATATGCTTGAAAGGACGCAAGCTAATCAATGAAGAAATGGATTTTCATTTCCCACGTCCTCATACTGCTTTATCTGTTCTCTTGCTTGATGAAATTGATCTGACGAATTTGATATCATATTCTTCACTAACGAAGTATATGAGTTCGTAAGTTGCTCTAATTCATCTGCAAGATGATCAACCCAAAGCCACTGAGTGGGTCCTCGATAGTGGATGTACAAATCACATGACTGGTGACAAGAGCTTATTGATGGACGCTCCCTTATCTCCATCACATCTGAAGCATATCACCTATGCTGACAAAGGCAAAAGCAAGGTATTGGGTCTAGGTAAGGTTGCAATCTCAAAGGATCGACACATGGACAAAGTCATGCTTGTCGAGTCCTTAGGATTCAACCTCATGTCAGTCTCAATGATTTTTGATCTTGATATGGTTGTTATCTTTGGCAAGTATCGTTGTGTTGTGATCATGGAAGCTAACAATTCCAAAGTCTTCGAAGGCTTTAGGAGAGGAGATCTGTATATTGTTGATTTATCTACAGGACCACAGCCTGCTATATGTCTACTTGCAAAAGCTTCAGAAGGCTGGCTATGGCATCGACGACTCGGTCATGCTGGCATGAGGAACTTGCACATGCTCGTGAAGAAGAAGCATGTCATTGGCATTGAGAATGTCAAATTCCTCAAGGATCACCTGTGCGGAGCCTGTGAAGCTGGAAAGATGACCAAGGCCAAGCATCCCGCGAAGACTATCATGACTACCACTCGTCCATTTGAATTGCTTCACATGGATCTCTTTGGTCCTAACCATTATTCTGCATTCACTAATGAAGCATCTCTATATGGCTTTGTCGTTGTTGATGATTACTCTTGTTACACATGGGTGCATATCGTCACTTACAAACGTGAAGTGCAGGAAGTCTTCAAACGATTTTACTCAAGGGCTTCAAGCAACTTTGGTGTGAAGATCAAGCACATCAGAAGTGACAATGGAACTGAGTTCAAGAATGCTGGTCTTGATGACTATCTTGATGAACTTGGTATTACTCATGAGTTATCTGCTCCTTATACTCCTCAGCAGAATGGCGTCGTGGAGCGCAAGAACAGGACTCTTGTTGAGATGGCTCGCACTATGCTTGATGAATACAAGACGCCTCGTCATTTCTGGACTGAGGCAATTGATACTACGTGCCACATCATCAACAGGGTATATCTTCACAAATTCTTCAAGAAGACTGCCTATGAACTCCTCACTGACAAGAAACCCAATGTGAGTTATTTCGAAGTCTTCGGTGCAAAATGTTGGATTAGAGATCCTCATCACAATTCTAAATTTGCACCGAAAGCACATGAAGGTTTTATGCTTGGTTACGGAAAGTATTCGCACACCTACAGAGTATTCAACAACGTTCATCACAAGGTTGTTGAAACTGTAGATGTGCGGTTCGATGAAACTAATGGCTCGCAAAGAGAGCACCTACCTCCTGTGCTAGATGAAAAGTCACCTGGGGTAATCATCAAGTTCAAGGCTACTGAGGATGTCATTCCTACCAAAGAATCTGCTGAAGAAGTCATTCCAGACCGTGAAGAACATCATGCTGGTGCACCTGAGGAAAATGGCTCTGAAGAAAATGCTGATCCAATTCCTCGTCGTCAACCCGCTCATCCTCGCGTTGCAAATGAAGTGCAGATTGAGAAAATCATCAGCGACATCAACACACCAGGTCCTCTCACACGCTCAAAAGCTTCACATTTGTCTAACTTTTGTGGGCACTTTGCTTTCGTCTCTATCACAGAGCCCACTAAGGTAGATGAAGCATTTCTGGAGCCTGAGTGGATTCAAGCTATGCAAGAGGAATTACATCAGTTCGAGCTCAACAATGTCTGGGAACTTGTCAAGCGACCAGACCCTTGCAAGCACAATATCATCGGCACAAAGTCGATCTACCGCAACAAGCAAGATAAAAATGGCCTTGTGGTGAGGAATAAGGCACGACTTGTAGCTCAAGGCTGCACACAGGTTGAAGGAATTGATTTTGATGAAACTTTTGCACCTGTTGCTAGACTTGAGGCTATTCGCATATTACTTGCTTATGCTAACCATCATGACATCATCTTATATCAAATGGATGTGAAAAGTGCATTCCTCAATGGTAAGCTTGAGGAAGAAGTATCTGTTGCTCAACCCCCAGGTTTTGAAGATCCAAAGCATCCTGACCAAGTCTACAGACTCAATAAGGCCCTCTATGGCCTCAAGCAGGCCCCTCGGGCGTGGTATGATACTTTGAAGGAATTCCTCATGAAGAAAGGCTTCAAACCCGGTTCACTTGACCCAACTCATTTCACCAAAACTTATGATGATGAATTATTTGTGTGCCAAATATATGTTGATGATATTATCTTTGGCTGTACTGACCAACGTTATACTAACGAATTTTGTTATATGATGAGGGAGGAATATGAAATGTCTATGATGGGAGAATTGAAATTCTTCTTAGGTCTTCAAATTCGTCAACAGCGCAATGGCACATTCATATCTCAGGAGAAATACCTCAAGAATGTATTGAGGAAATTCGGCATGCAAGATTGCAAAGGCGTCAAAATCCCTATGCCCACAAATGGCCATCTATGCACTGATGAAAATGGTATTGACTTCGATCCAAAGGTATACTGCTCCATGATTGGCTCTTTATTGTATTTATGTGTATCTAGGCCAGATATTATGCTTAGTGTTTGCATGTGTGCCCGCTTTCAAGCTACACCGAAGGAATCACACCATAAGGCTGTGAAGCATATTCTTCGATATCTAGCTCACACACCAACACTTGGATTATGGTATCCCAAGGGCTCGGCTTTTGATCTCATTGGATATTAAGACTCTGACTATGCTGGTGATCGTGTGGACCGCAAGTCAACATCTGGCACATGCCATTTCCTCGGACGATCCTTGGTCTGTTGGTCCTCGAAGAAACAGAACCGCGTATCACTTTCTACTACTGAAGCTAAGTATATTGCTGCTGGTTCGTGCTGTGCTCAATTGCTATGGATGAAGCAAACCCTCAAGGACTACGGCATCAACATGAAGAATGTGCCTCTCTACTGTGACAATGAGAGTGCCATCAAGATTGCTCATAACCCAGTTCAGCAATCGAAGACAAAGCACATTCAGATTCGTCATCATTTTCTTCGTGATCATGTGTTGAAGGGCGACATCTCCATCGAGCACGTGAAGACTGAAGAACAGCTAGCCGATATCTTCACAAAGCCCTTGGATGAGAAGATATTTAGCAAGTTGCGGTGTGAGCTAAATATCTTAGAATCTTCGAATGTCCTTTGAAAAGGACACACATCCTAACACTTATGCAAAATTGATGACTTAGATGTGCAACACACGAAGTAACATTTTTCTTCAATCAATGAAGACTAACACTCTAAGTGTGAAGAAAATAACGAAGAATTTGATTCTTAGAGCCCTACGACAATTGTACGCGGCGTCTGAAATCATCATTCTTATACGGTGGGTCACGCCACCAACGAAAGTTGAAAATCTTCAATTTGAGTTTTTTTTGGTTTCTGAAATTCCTCGGTTGTTCAATTTCTTCAACTTTGCATTATCCCACTGTTTCCGTCATTTTTCTTCATTGGCTATATATAGGGATAATTAGATTTATGCCCCTAGTTGTGTCCCACTCGTCTGTTTTACCCCTAATTCCCAAAAGTCACCGGTTCTGTCCAAGTCACTTTGCTCCTCTTATGCTTTTGCCCTTTGACCGTTTGACCGTCAGTTTGAAAACTTCATAACTAATTCATACTAAATCAGAAAAATGCAAATAAGATACCAAAATGTTCAGAAAAACATCACCTATATGTCAGTGTCATTTGCATTCATGAAAAAAGTGTTGGAAAGTGCCCATCCGAGTTTTTGCTCTTATGCTACCACCATGAATAGTAAAATCTAAAAAAGTTCAAAAAAATTGAAAAAAAATTTGGTGGCAAAGAATGAAAAATGTTTTAAGTGCCTGCCAAGTTTCATCAGGGAATAACATCCATGGGTGCCGCGGCAAAAAAAACAATCAGCACTCCAAAATAGATTATTTTCTTGCCACGACTTCCACGAATGTCGTTCCCTAATGAAACTTGGCAAGCACTTAGAACATTTGTCGTTTTTTGCCAGCATATATTTTTTGAATCACTTATTGCTAAATCTTCAATTTGCTTTTTCTGCTAAGTGAATGTGATCGGACCCTTCCCCCTCTATGTTAAATTCAACCCAGTCTGTTCACAAATTCTTCATGTGCGTTCTATTTGAAACCCGTTCCTGAAGAATTTGCGAACGAAACCTTAAAATTTTCATATCTGAATTTTTGGCTTTTGCCGCTCAAACCGTTCCACATCCCACGATATGATTATCTTATTCACCCACGATCTCACACGATCTCCACCTCTCAGTACGTGGGTGACACATGTCATAAGGATGAGAAGGGTCAGGGGCACATTCGTCCATATTCCTCGGGCGAGCGGTTTTTCACCTCGGCTATATATACCCCTCACCCTCCTCAGACTGTTTTTACTCCGCTCGACCTCACTCCTTCGCTTGAGCTCTCAAAACCTAGCGCCGCCGCTACTTCCATCGTTGGCGGTGAGGAAGAGCTTCGCTGCCTCGACCTCGTCGTCGTCGTACTCGCGCCAGCCGCGGATTTCCTCTCTCTGCCGCCACCGTAGCCGTCTTCCTCTGCCAAGTTAGGGTGTGGAAGATCTGGACAAACGAACTTCTAAATCTACACCTCTCAGTTCGTCGTGTTCCTCGTCAAGGGTAATTAAAAGTTACTTTTACTGCCCTTGTTGATTCTGATGATTTCCATAAAATCTTCAAAAGGTGTTTATTCTTCAATCTTCACACTCTAAACACCTCACACAAACATTTGTTCTTGATCTGTTTCTCTAAGCAACATTTTTCTTTAAGATTCCTCAATTGTGTGGATTTTCAATCTATACAACTCTGGTACCTAAGTCAAAGAACACTTAGTGAAATTCCTCAAGACACATCTGGTCAAATTCCTCAACTTGTTCTTTTTGCAAAAACTTCTGAGAACGCATATGACCTTTCCAAATTCTTCGCACCTATACTCTGTTCGCAGGTACACATGTCCGCTGCTGAATCACTAGGTTCTCATTAACTTAACTCATTTGCAGCATTCCTTGAAGAAAAGTTGCATGCCTCTTCAGAAAACTCAATCGTTCAAAATCCTCAGATGAAGAAAATGGCTGACGGCAAGAAACCTCAGAAGGGAGGGAGGAAATTGGAAGTCAACAATGCTTTTGAGATACCCGAAGACATCTATGCAGGGTACTGCACACCTCCTCATGAAACAAATAACGAGCGCAAAGTGCGCATTCAGAAGATAGAAAGGAGATGGGCCAGAGAATGGAGGGAGTACAGATATGTGACTCCCAAGTACATGAAGAAATTCGCAGTACATCCTCCATGCCCAAGACCTCCATTGGAACCACGCCAAGTTGCTGATCCCTCTAGCATCAGAAGAGGTGAGGATTTCCCCAAGGAATGGGCCAAGCGTCAAGCTAAACTAGTCAAAATGGCAAAAGAGGCAGTGAAGAAATTCAATGAGGACTCTGCTGCTGCCACTGTTGAGGCCTCTGCTAGCAAGCCTAAGAAGGCCATGCCCAAGAAGCCAACACACAAGCCCAATGCCTCTTCTTCAATGCCCTCACGGCCAAGAACCTCAGCAATGCCCTCACGGCCCAGTTCTGCAAAGCCCTCACAGGAAATTCCTCATGCTACTCCAGCTCCTCCGGCAAAGTCCTCAGCACCTGTGCATCTCGCCTCGTGTCAAAGGACCATAGGCAAATCAATTGCCTCAGGAGCCTCTGCAAGTTCTTCAGCTCCTATGCAATTCTCAACCGGCCCCACTCTGCTGAAGACCAAGGCCACTGCTGGACAAGGCTCTAGACCAAGTCCTCACAAGAAGCAGGTTGCCTTTCATGTACCGTCCAGTGATGACGAAGCTGATGATGAAGAACTCGCCAAAATCATCAGAGATAGACAGCACAGGGCCGCTAGAGCCAAAGGTAGTGAAGTGCCTCTTCTGCTGGATCCAAAGTTGATCCTTGAGTACATTGATCTCTGGCACAAGGACACCAACACTCCTATGCCTGACTTCAAGCTCACTCCTGGTCAAAGTCACATGCTGACCGCCTTCATAGGCGAGGAACAATGGAAGTTTGAGAAGGCCAGGAAGCTGAAGAAAGCTCAGTACAAGAAGGAGCGACTTCTAAAAAAGAACATTGTGAAATGACAACTGATGAACTTATTGCTACACAAGCTGAGATCAAAAACTTCAGTGATGAATTTGATACCTACCGTGCATACTGGCTAGGAGTCAAAGTCAGATTCGTAAAATTGGCGAAAGGATTTACTTCAAATGTTGCTACTCCAATGCACATTGAATATCCTCGGGGTGAAGCATCTGCTCAGCCCACTGAAGAACATGCCAGCACCGCTGATGAAAATCAGGCTGCTGATGAATCTGCAAGTACCAGGGCTGATGAAGCTATTCCAGCCGCTGATGACATTGCCAGGGCAACCACTAGTGTTGTGCCTGAAGAACAAGCCAGGCCAGCTGAAGCATCTGTCGTTGTGCCTGAAGAAACTGAACCAACCAGGGCAACTGCATCAGTTGTGCCTGAAGAAAATGAACCAATTTCCTCTGCTCCTCCTGCACCAACGCCAAGTCCCATTCTTCCTTCTATATCAGAAGCGAAAAAAACCAAGGCTATGGAGCAAGCAGCAGTGAAGAAGAGGAAAGCATCTGCTTCATCAGAGTCTTCAGTACCGAAGAAGATGAAGACGTTGACAAGCTCTTTTAAGAATCCCATTGATGCTATTCTAGTCTCAAGTATGCCATCAAAGGAAATCATTCCTTTTGGTGAAGATTATGAGATCCCAAGCGGATCTGATGAAGATGTTCCTTCTACTGCTTCTTCAGAGCAGTTGGACGAAGAAATTGAAGTGGATAATATCCCTTCAACCCCAGTTGTCTCATCGCCCATGTCTCAGTTCACAGCTGAAGAGGCCGGTGTTGAAGAATTGAATGAAGAAAATGAGGATGTGGACATTGGGAGCACCACTCTCGTGCTGAATGATGACTATTGGGAAAGTCATCACCCCAACTCTCTCATGTTCATGCCACTGCAACAGATTCCTCATTCCCGAGTTCAGACTGAAGAAGTTCGAATGGGCTCTGACGAACCTCAAGCCACTTCTTTCATTCCTGAAGAAATTCCAGCCACTAGTGCTGATGTTAATGTCGATGAAGAGTTGAAGACCCAGGCTGCTACTGAAGCAGAAACTAAAATTCCTCAGCCTGTGATTCCTGAAGCTATGATGGCATTGACTGATACTCCTCAGCCCAAGCCGAAGAATCTCTTCTCCAAGAAACAAAAAATTCAAGGCTGATGACTTCTTCCATGAGCATGTGTTCTTCATAGATTACAACCCTTATGATTCTGCTCGTCTTTGAAAGAAGCGTTTCTGGACAGCCAGCCAAGCAAACTTCTACTCTTCACTGCTTTTTGATAAGGACAAGATCTTTGACCATGAGCATATTCCTCATGTGGACATGGAATCGTTGCCTTGTTTGGCCCAGTCCTCAGTGTTCTTCATGATGATGGGCTGCTGAACTTCTGCACCGATATCGTTGACTGGAATGAAGAACTAATTCTTCAGTTCTACGCCACACTGCACATCACCGGCAATGCTGAAGATGTGAATTCATGGGTGTTGAATTGGATGACAGAGAACACGCACTATAAAGCACCGGCCTCTGAATTGCTTCATGCCCTGCCTGACAGTCCTCCCCTTGAAGGTGCGCAGCTCATCTACCATGAACCTGAGCTATCTGACCATTACATGCAAGTATTGATGAAACCACTGAAGCCTGGTCAAGCCCCAAGAACCAAATTCCTCATGAAGGAATTGTTGTATGTGCCACGGACTGTCTATCGCATTCTGACCAAGACACCGAGTCCAATCAAAGGCCACGACTCTAATGAAGAAGAGGTCGTTGGCATCATGAAGAATCTGCTTTTCAACATCATGCATGGAGTTTCTGTCAACTACCATGATTTCTTCATGAGGGCTCTGGCCAATGTTGCATTGTGAACTTTTGAGTTGAAGCCTTATGCTCCCTGGATTATGAGATTCCTCATATCAAGATCTTCAATCAATTACAAGGCTGACACACTCAACCATGGCAGCTACTTGCCCCCCACTGAAGTCCTCAAGCGGAAATTTTCCTCAGCTGATGAGAAGGGCAAGGCGACTGCTGTTATTGATGAAGGCATTCGTCCATTGGATGGTCAGTTCCGCAAAGCTGCATCTTACTCCACCAATGATGACTCTGCCACTCATGACTCTGCCGCAAATGCTTTAAAGCAAAATCCTCAAGGCACAGGTCCAAGGGTGATGACTGATCGTGAGCTTCTCCTCAGTCTTCATCAGAAGGTCGATCGCAACCACAAAAGGGTCAAGCGTCAGTTTGCTTCAATTCTTCACAACATGACTGCTACACACAATTCAGTGAAGAAGAACCATTACTACCTCCATGAAGTATTCGATCGCACCTGGGCTGTTCTGTCTCACCTTTATGGTGAAGAAGATCTCAAGCAGATGGGCTTCAAGCAGGACTTTGACTGGTCTCGACCACCGTCGAAGAAATTCAAGAAAGTCAAAGTTCCTTTCTTGGTGGCCAGCTCATATTCTTCATCGCACGAGACTGATGAGCATGAAGATTTGGACGACACTGCAGTAGGCCCTACTTCAACAACCGACCCCAACAACGCTGGCGCTCCTTCATCGACTTCGTGATATTCTTCAGGGGCGTTAGTCCTCATTTTTCGTCCCTTTTGGTCATTTGATGACAAAGGGGGAGAAATTTGAGTTAGTCTTCAAACGGGTCTCTCTATATATGAGCGTTTTTTTTGCTAAGTTACAACTCTCGTTCTTTTTGAAGATTTTGTTGGGTCGAGTTGTAAACTTAAACCCGGTGGTGGTCTGATACTTTTGCTATGTTCTTCTGCATGCTATTTCCTCATATATGTTAATGCACGCATGCTGAATTACGTCAGTCACCATATTTCATCATGCATTTCAAATTCTTCATACCATATGTTAAATGCATGAATGAATTACAAGATGTAGGGGGAGATCTCCATGATTCTACTCTTTAAATGTGCATTGCTTCAAAAGCAAATTCCTCACTATGCACATCTTCAGGGGGAGTTCTTCTATATCTTGCAATCAAATTCCTCAATATCAGTATTTACTCTTCATATGTTTATCCCCGTTGAAAACTTAACCTATATTGTCATCAATCACCAAAAAGGGGGAGATTGTAAGTGCATCTAGTGCCCCTTAGTGATTTTGGTGTATTGAAGACTTATTGGTTAAGGGACTGATGCATTTGTAAGTGTACACAGGTCTATAAGTCTATGAGGAGTTTCATATTTACAGAGAAAGTCGACCCCTAAAAATGAATGTCTTCAACTGAAGACTTTGGATTTCTGAAGACTTTCTAAAGACTTTGAAAGTGAAGAAATTGGTGTGACCGTGAATATTTGATATTCATGCGAGGAATATGAAGCGTGAGGACTTTTGTTTTCGTAGTTTCATTTTCTCTTTCTTGAGTCATAGGAAACACCGTACTGTTAAAGGGGGTCGAGAAAACTAAGGAAAAGTTTCCAAGTGATGCTCATCTCAAAATCCTACACCTACCAATCCTTTCGAGTGAAGCCATTGGAAATCTCATGCAATTCAGTCAATTTCTTCAGTGACAGAGACGAAGCTCTTCTGGTCTCCGAGGAATTTGTTTTGACTGAGGAGTTAGGAATTCGCCAGTGCGGACTACCTACAAGTGAGGAACATGATAGCCCTGAGGATTTTGAGCCTCAAATTTCCGACCGCTGTTGTGCTACGCGCCAACTGTCCCAAAATATCTACCCACCTAACGGTCATATCATGTCGGGCTGCTCCCTAGGCTATAAATAGCCGCCCCCTATAACCACTGGCTGGTTGGCTGCTCCGAGAGAAACTGACACTTGTCATTGAGAGCATCCCATCCTCCGAGGACCTTGAGCGAAAATCATCAAGTGAGGAAAACCAAAACCCAAACACCTACAAACCCAAAGTGATTGAGCATCAGTGAAGAGATTGATCCTGTGTGGATCCGACGCTTGTTACCTTTGAAGACTGTGCATCTTCCAGACGGTTAGGCGTCATGGTCTAGAGCATCCAAAAGGAAATTGTGGATCGCCGAGTGACAAGGTTTGCGAAGGTTTGGAAGTCACCTGAAGACTTACCACGAGCGATTGGGCGAGGTCTGTGTGACCTTAGCTCAAGGAGAATACGGTGAGAACTGTGTGTCCGGGACTGTGTGTCCTCCGGTTTAAATACCTAGCCGCTCCAACCAGACGTACAACTGTCACAGCAGTTGGAACTGGTCTACCAAATCACTCTCTTCACCGAGCCTACTGGGTCTATTTCCTCAACCCTTCCATTTCCTCATTACTGTGTTGTGTACTTGATCGTTACTGTTTGAAGACTTTGACTAAAAAATTTCTCAATCTCCTCAGTTCAATTTCTTCAGCAGTTTGTCTTCAGCCTGCTTATCCCGTGCTTACGCTTTCTATACTATGTGTTTGTTTTCATTTCATCATGATGACTGTGCTTATGTTATGTTATGTCTGCATCTGAGTACTTATTCTGCTGCAAGTAGTTCTTTGCTTAGGAATTTCCTCACCCTGAAATTCCTCAGTGAAGAATTCATAAAAATCGCCTATTCACCCCCCTCTAGTCGACTTAACGCACTTTCAGCAAGGGAGGGAGCGAGTGAGGATTATGGGGATAATCGGGTATAAGCCAGAGGAAGGGAACTCACGACGGCGCGCCGAGAGGATTAAAGAACCCTAGGTCAAACCATTGGGGATAAGTACACAAGTGTTCGATTTTCGTTATTCTGCTAGAGTTGCTCTCAGCTGGAACGCATGTTTCGTGTCCTTATACCTCTTTTCTTCACTAAATTAAAATATGCCTGATGTAGTGACCGAGAAGCAAATCAATAAAGAAGACTCTAAAAAGGGAAATCAATAAAATGTAGTAAGTAAGGAAATTAAAAAAACATTACAAGAAAACTAATGAAATCAAAAAAGCTCACAAACAATTTAAAACAATTCCCTTGTGTTCCCCTGTTTTCCTTTAAAAATATCAATGTATTTTGTTTCTATTAAAGAACAAGTCCAATCCAATCCTCAAATACCACTCATCCAATTCTCATTTGATTGCACGCACCAAATGATCCTCCCATTTATTTCTTTGTGTACTCCAACCCACTCTCTAAATCTCGCTCCCCCACTAGTTCTGGCACAACATCTACACAACAGAATTTGATACAAAACAATAATTCACATAATCAAAATATTCATACGCAATGCTCACCTCAATCTCTCTCCACCTTTGTATCTCGCTATTCCTCTCTCGGACTCTGTTCCTCCCACTGACTAGTGTTATAATCTTCCTCCCTGGCGTTTCCCATCTCTCCGACACCACCATCTTCCTCAACCTCCTCGACTCCCTCCTGTCTCTCGGGTGCCACCATCTTCCTCGACCTCCTCACTGCAGACTCACACCTCCTTTGCAGGTCGGACATGGCTCTAAGTGGCAGAATACGCGGCTCCGAGGAGGACACGGTCGCTGGACCTGCTCTAACAAGTATCTTCAGTTTTTCATTTTGTGTGCAAAGTGTGTGAGATTGGTGCCACGTCGTTTTCACACAATTTTGACTAAATCAATTCCGTACCTAATGTAAAGTTTGAATCAGGTTGCAATTGCTGAATTAAGAGGTCCACTGGCATTAACATAAGTGGTCAAATCTAAACTTTGGCCCATAACAAAAAGTATTATCATCGACCATGTGCTACATGAACGGCTTGGGATCCTTCATTCTCTAAGACTACAAACACACAACGTCTCCTAAATTGTACGTTTCCGGCACAGAAACGCCAAACTGGTTTGAAGCTCAGTGTGGTTTACAGGTATATACAAGTCGAAACACTACATAATTCTACACCGGAGCAAACGTATGCACAAACGTGGGGGTCTTGGATAAAACGTGGGGTATGCATGAATTATAAATGTTTTGTCCTATTTCCTGGAAGCAGGGCCAGGGCAGATGCATTGTCACGGCCTCGCGGGGGGCCATCACCCATGAGTGGATTGAATCATTCGAATAAACAAAGGACCGGAGACCCACACCAAACAAAGGGCTGCCTATAAATATGCCCTTCTACATCCCATTCTCCTCTCAGCTTCTCGCTTTTGAAGCTGCTCCATCAACCAGTTTCAGTTTTCTCGTTAGTCACTCTACCAGCAATAGCAACAGAGGAGGAAGAGCTAATTGGTGCGGTCGGTTAGTCATGGCTGTCGTGAATTTTGTCAAGCCGCACATTGGGCAGAGCCCAAAGCTACAGGGGCGTACTCCGAGGAGGGGCAGCGGCGTGGTCAGGAGCTCGCTGCAGGGCGCCGTCGTCGGGAACAGGGCGGAGTGGCTGACCAGCTGCGCGGTGCTCTCCAGCAAGGTGGCCGCGCTCGCCCCCCACTCCACCAACGGACACCTCGCGCTGGCGGTGGCGGCTTCGAACGGGGCGGTGCTGGACTTGGTCCCTGTGAAGACTGTTGATGGCAGCGCACGCAGCCTGCCGGCGCCCCTGCGGATCGCGGACCTGTCCCCGGCGCCCATGCACGGCTCGGAGCTGCGCGTGGCGTACCAGGGCGTGCCTGGGGCGTACAGCGAGAAGGCGTCCGCAAAAGCCTACCCGGGCTCCGACGCCATCCCGTGCGACCAGTTCGAGGTGGCTTTCCAGGCCGTGGAGAACTGGGTCGCGGACCGCGCCGTGCTCCCCGTGGAGAACTCGCTCGGCGGCAGCATCCACCGCAACTACGACCTCCTGCTCCGCCACCGCCTGCACATCGTCGGCGAGGTGCAGCTCCCCGTGCACCACTGCCTCCTCGCGCTCCCGGGCGTGCGCAGGGAGGACATCACCCGCGTCATCAGCCACCCGCAGGCGCTGGCGCAGTGCGAGCACACGCTCACCCGCATGCCCGGCCTCAACGCTGCCCGCGAGGCCTTCGACGACACGGCCGGCGCCGCCGAGTACGTGGCCGCCAACGGCCTCCGCGACACGGCTGCCATCGCGTCCTCCCGCGCCGCCGAGCTGTACGGCATGGAGGTGCTCGCCGACGGCATCCAGGACGACTCCGGCAACGTCACGCGGTTCGTGATGCTGGCCCGGGAGCCCATCGTGCCGCGCATGGACCGCCCCTTCAAGACCAGCATCGTGTTCGCGCACGACAAGGAGGGCACCTCCGTGCTCTTCAAGGTGCTATCCGCCTTCGCCTTCCGTGACATCAGCCTCACCAAGATCGAGAGCCGGCCGCACCGGCCCATCCGCCTTGCCGACAGCAGCACCGCCCCGAAGCAGTTCGAGTACATGTTCTACGTGGACTTCCAGGCCTCCCTCGCCGACCCGCGCGTGCAGAATGCACTCGCTGAGGTGCAGGAGTTCACGTCATTCTTGCGGGTGCTCGGGAGCTACCCCATGGACATGACACCTATGGCTGCCGGCGTTGCCTCATCTGAATCCTCGTCGGCTTATTCGTCTTCTTGAATGGATTCGATAGAGTTAATTAAGATCTCCATCGAGTAATTAATCGTGTTCTTCATTTTCTTGTCACAGTACGTGTAATAGTGCCAGTTGAGCTGATTAGACCTCAGTAAATATACTTGTGACTTGCGAGATAGATGAACCCCTGTCCTTCGCTGAGTAAAATACGATCCACAGGGAGAATTATATCCATACACCTATGAAATGCTAGTACAAGATGACATACGATCCATTGGGACTGTCCTAATGCTTATACAAAATTAAACAATAAACTGAGAGGTGGATGCCAAATTAATTAACAGCACTCCACACTATAAAACAGCACTTGTATGGATCTCATCTACTGCCGATCAGGAGACAAACTTATACGCATTTTGATTCACGACATAAGTATTTTTTGTGTGACAAAACTATAATTTCGTAATCAGAACTGACATTTCAGTTTCTCGGTCAACCTCCAAAACCATCTGATCTGATTGGAGATCTGCGTGTTTTTTTAGTCTAACAAATGTGTTTTATTCATTAATCAAAAGAGGATACAAACACACCATGAACTTTTTCCTTTTGAGGGAAAAACAAGAGGTCCAGCGTGCGGGAGGCCACTTTCTCGGGTTTTTTTTTCTTCAGTTTTTCAGCTTTTTTTCGTTTTCACTTTTGCTTTATTTTCTAAATTTTGTTTATACTTCCAAATATTATATATATATATATATAATAAAAAATAGTTAACATAAATTTTTGCAAAGTGTTATTCATGCATTTAAAAAATGTTAAATGTGTATACAAAAATATTTCCAATGTATTTGAAAAATGTATACAAAAATGTAAGTAGTATAAGTTTTCAAAATAATTAATCATGTATTTGGAAACTTTTCAACATGTATATAAAAAATGTTTCTAGTGTATACAGAACATGTACAATATGTATGAAAAAGTAGACCTCCAAAAAATATATTTTAAAAAGGTTAATCATGTATTTGTAAAATGTTAAACATTTATATATAAAAAATTAAATATGTACAAAAAAGTAACGGATGAATACGAAAAATGAACGGTGTGTACGAAGAAAAGTAGACATTAGTACCAATATTTTAAAAATGCTAATCATCTAGATGAAAAATATTAGACCTGTATTAAAAAATGTGTTAGATGTATGCCAAAAATGTAGAATGTATATTAAGACAGTAGACATCAAAACATTTATTTAAAATATGTTAATCATGTATTTAAAAAATATTAAACCTTTTATTAAAATAATGTTCTTGACATAGTACGATAAATGTACAATGTGTAACAAATGCGTAGACATGTGTTAAACAAAAGAAAAGGAGAAACAGAAAAAGAAAACCAAAGAAAGAAACAGAGAAAAGCAAAGAGAAAAGGTAAACGAGAAAACCGGAGAAATGACAGTGCAAACAAAAAGGAAACAAGAAAACTGGAAAAATTCAAAAAAGAAACGAAAAGAATTAAAAAAGAAAGAAAGCAAAAATTATGTGTAAACCGAGAAAGAAACAATGAAAACTGGTGGAAAAAAAATAAACGAATAAATCCGGAGTAAACCGAAGAAGAAGCAAAGACAATCGAAAAGGAAAAACAGAACGTACAAACGCGTATGTTAGTGGGCCAACGCATACGCGTCACTTGCAGGGTTGCGGGTGAGACGGATGCTATCCTCGCTATAAGCAAGATATAACATTCGCGAGAAAAGCACAGCGATGGAATTTTCATTTTTACTAATTATTCTGGACGGAAGGGCCCAGGGATGGAATTTGTAGGCCCATGGGCTGCACTTTTTGGGTTTTGTAACTAGTTTATCTCATTTCTGAATCAGCGTTTGCTCAAAAAAAAAATTGAATCAGCGTGCAGCTCTCTCTCGGCGTTCACGCGGGCCGTGGCACATTTGTGGCTGGTTTGCTCCCTCTCTCCCTAGGCTGGACAGATCGACTCGCTCACTCACTTTGCCCTCGCGTGCATCCGCTCGCTTTGTTTTTATTTGCTCACTTTTTTTCTCGGCTCATTTTCAATTTATAAACTGTTCACAAACTGAAAATGGACCACATATTTGAAGAAGTTTATGATTCGAAAAAGAGTGAGCGAACTCAAAAAAAGTTTGTGGATTCAAAAAAAGTGATGAATTTGAAAAAAGTTCACAAATTTGGAAAAACTTCATGAATTTGTAAAAATATTTGCGAATTTATAAAAATTAGTGGATTTGATAAATGTCATGAATTTTTTAAAAATAATTTTTTAAAAAGTTCATGAATTTGAAAAAAACACGAAATCAAAAATATGAATTTGAAAAGTTCACTAATTTGAAAAGGTTCATTATTTTTAAAAATGTTCTTAAATTTGAAAAAAGTTCATAAATTTTGAAAATAGTTTGGAAACTAAGAAAAAAAGTTCAAGCATCTGAAAAGTTTGCGAACATTAAAAAATATTCAAGAATTCATCGAGCCAGGAGCACCAACCGGTCTAGCAAACCATCAGCATGCACCGCATACGCACGCTCTATAATCCTTCGGTCGCCCCTCACCGGCCCCTCTATGTGTCGCTACGAATCTGGATGGGATACCAGATCCGTGACCACCGTCGTCGCCCATCACCAGGTAGGGCAGCCCAGCGGATCAGATCGTCGGTCAGGGAGTCATCGGCCACCATCACACAGCCAAGGGTCGCCACCCCGACTGTCGCACACGGCCATCTCGCAAGAGCTGCCCCAGCCACCTAAGGGGGAATCCGCCGCAAACTTCCCGCCCGAGCACCTGCGGCGTGGGGCGCTACTACGGCCAATGTCGACAGCGACAAGAGCTCTGCTTAGAAGGAAGCTGGCGGCACTAGGGTTTGGGGCCCCTGGTGTCGGTTCTATATCCGGCGTATCCCGTAGTAGGGGTTCTAAGCTAGGCGTCTTGGAGCGATGGTAACATGGACACGGGATTTTACCCAGCTTCGGCTCTCTTGAAGAGATAATACCCTACATGCTGCTTTTGATTGTATGCATATGGATGTAGTACAGAGTACATGTATCTACCACGAGATTGTAGTAATGAATATGAGATTTTCTATTGACTAGCCTGGCCTCGGTTTATATATGCACCGTAGGCCTAGGGTCTAGAGGAGTCCTTGTCCTGTGCGCCAAGTCTTGTGGAATCCTCCTTGTATTCGGCATGGGCTGCCCGAAGTGGCCCATGAGTGAACCGCCATGGGGGTCCTCGGCCCGATCCAGCTGGTCGGGAGACGATGTGATGAGTACCCCCTAGTCCAGGACACCGTCAGTAGCCCCCTGAACCGGTCTTCAAGTTGGGGACGCTCCTCGATTCTTCCGAACTGTTCTTCATCTTCCGTCGTCGGTCTTGAAAACTGGTTCAACAAATCTTCTCATCTTCGATCTTGAGGATCGCCGAAGTGAATCCGAAGAGTTTACACGTCGGGTATCCGAGGAGCCCCTTTAAGTTATCGGCCTTTATCAATGCCTTGTTAATTTTATTCCCACCTCGGGTTTAAAGTGTTTCCCGTGCGGCGGTGTCTTCTCACGTCCGAGCTCCAACGCCGGACTGCATTTGAGGTATCTTTTGCAGTCGAGCACCAACGCCGGACTGTATCCGAGCTTCAACGGTGGACTGCATCCCAGCTCCAACGCCGGACTGTATTCGAGGTGTTATAGATCACCTTGGCTTGAAGAAGTTTTAAAGGAGGTTTGCCGAGCTTAATGCCGGAAATGCCCTCTATAGAGCCAGCCATTTGCATCCGAGCTTTATGCCGTACTGCTTCCGAGGTGATGCACCACCTCGGGCTTGGGATGATTGTTTACGGATTTTATTTCCGATGCGTGTAAATTTATTTGTTGTCAATATGTATAACCAGTAGCCCTCAAGGTGTGTGTCGGCCTAAAACCCGAGATGCACCTGAAGAAAAACATGGAACCGCTGACCCTAGTAGCCGCTGAGACTCAGGTCGATGCGCGAAATCGGCCTGAGAATCGACTCCTAGCTCGGCAGCATACGTAGGAATAGAAACGCAGTGTAATGTATTAGAGATAATTGTGATCGGCGAACGGGCCCTTGAGAGGGTCTTGAGAAGTTGCCGTAATATATTAGCTTGATGCCGGATAGGTCCAGATGGTACCTATTGTTGTCCGAAGACGCGTTTGCCCATAGTTCGGTCAAGCCGAACACTAAGCACTTTGAATTTTCTGCATTGAATAGGCAATGCAGTAGCCCCCGAGACACTGGTCGGGTGGCAACACCAGATCAGGGGATCGATGTGCCCCTGTAATATTTGTAAATAGTAAGCGTGAAGCCCAGTATCCCCCAATCCTTAATGTGGGCACGGGTGGGCGAATTAAGGATCGGTATCCGTTTGACAGAAAATTTTGTTGTGTTTAACACAAACTTCTCGGAAAGAGAATAAAGATCTCAAAAAGGAGTTAAAGCTAACGAAAGTTGAGCTCGCCAAGTTCGGCCTTAAGGGGCTTAATAGATAGGAAATCAATGCCAATAGGGAACTATGAGAGCGTTATGTCAGCTGATCGGTTGTCTTAAAGAGACTGTGCCATTGACTCTTTAAAAGATTGGCTGCGAAAAAATTGATTTTTGCTCACAATTTATGTGTAATGACTCTATGTACCCAGGAACTTTACATCATTAATGCTCAGATCCGTATTGTACAAAACTTTGTTGACCGACCATCGGCTTCAACCTAGCCGAGGAGTGTTTTCCTACTTTATAAAGCCGTTATAAGGGCAAAGATTTATGGAAAACAAGGCAATCCGGCCATACGGTTTTATAAACAAAGGTACACGGAGAGATATGTTATATTACGTTTTAACGTAAGAAACATCTTCCAAAAAATAGTCCCGCTATCGATTCCTTTCTTTGGGTCGTCATGCTTATCATGATCATGAAACCTCACCTCCGATCAATGTGGGAGAAAAATATTGAGGATTTAGTTCGTGGAAAGTTTCCGAACTCTATGGTATTAATGAACCAAAATTTTCACTTCCGTCGTTGCCGACCAATTATATTCTTTAAGATGGCTAGCTTTCGGCTTCTCCCAGTCTGAGGTACTAACACGTATGACCCGGATGTAACAATCACAGAGGTGCTCCCTTTACCTCCTAGCCGAACAATCGGGAACGTAGGGGTAATCACAGGAGCCAGGCAACCCAGCTCGGCCGAAATCTTAAGTCAAATTGATGCATATTTATGGCTTTATAACGATGATTACGGAAGGCAGCCATTGTATATTAAATACAAATACCGATGGTATATTTATTTTGACTCTGTTGCGACCGTTTATCCATTGAAAGTATCTCACCGTCGGCTTCCACCCCCTTGTAGATGCTACGCAGGGTGTCTCCGCAATAACAAACAACCCTTAGCCGACGTCTCGGTGCCCGAAGGCGGTTGTGTTAGTGGAAACGAGGCTATCAGATATGCGGGCTTTATAACTTTCACTTAGTCATGGCAGCTTAAAGTTGGGAGGCCAAATATTAGCCCCCGGTTAATGTTCGGCGACAGCCGAGGTCAAGCCGTTAACACTTCGGCCAATATTATGAACGGTCTGTCGCTTAACACGGGGTGACCTCCATCAATCTTATAATTTAACACGGTCATCGGATCGCTGACCAGTTTACGCTTATTGCGACAGTCAGTTTTCGGCTTTCTCTACTGAGGCGCTTAACCATGCGAGCTGGAAGCACAATTGCAGTGGTTCTCCCTTTGCACACCTAGCCGAACAAAGCGGAACGTAGGAGGCAAGCACATGAGCCAGGCAACCCAACTATTGACCGAAGACACAATTGAAAACCGATGCATATATAGAAATATCCGAGAATGTTTTTTGCCGAATATCTAAAGGTGTCCGGCGTTGCACTGTGAAACTTATGCTGGAAACACATAAATAGTTTAAAAGTGCCATAGGCTTGGAAAACCAAAAATCTTCAGTAAAAACTTGACGTCCGAACTAGGTCAAGTGTTCGGTTCCAATCCGAAATTGGTGTTAAAAATTTGTGCTTCTGTCGTGCTTTAATATGACACATCTGATCTCAAGACCTCAAGTGGGTCAGCCCATGGCTGTAACCTCCTATCCCGAAAGCGGAGTACTGCTTGTTAGTCCAGTTTAGCGAACTAAATTTGAACGACTTTGAGAGAGAAACTAGACTCCCCAGCTATTGACCACACACTCGCGTCGAAAAAAGGAGTGATAGAAAAAGATTTTGCAACGACCAAGAAGAAAACACTTATTATAAAACGGGCTCATACTAATTTAAGAGCCCCCAAGTGACTTGGGTAAAAGAATTTTATGTATGACGATTGTATGTACCGAAGTACTTATATCATATCTGTGTTCACCCGAACTTTAAACGCGTCCTAACCGACCGTCGGCTTCTCCCTCTTCGGTCAAGGGCCGAAAAGTGTTATGTACTCCACCTGTCGAGAATATCGACGGTGTTTCCGATAACCAGGCAATCAGGCCATAAGGCTGTAACAGATAAAGCGCGCTCAGGGAACTTATGCTATATTACTGACGAAGTGTAAGAAGCATAAGAAAATAGTACCCCCACCGATCCCTTTCTTCGGTTGCTCACTGTTACTATGAGACTTGTGCAATAGATTTTTTGTACTCATGAGTTCCGTTGTGTGCCGACCATGATTGAAAACAATAAGAGCGTTAGCTTTCGGCTTCACCCAGTTTGAGGTCCGAGCTCGGATGACCCGATCGTGACAATCGCAGAGGTGCTCCCTTTACTCCCTAGCCGAACAATCGGGAACGTAGGGGTAAACACAGGAGTAAGGCAACCCAGCTTGCGGAACACTTAAGTCAACATGGTGCATATTGTGGCGTAATACACGAACAAGGAACGAAGCCATACAAGTATAATCATATGCAAGAGGAAAGGCTTCATAAAGGAAGCCCCCAAATAAACGGGGTATTTGAATTTGTGTGTCACAAACAAAGTTTTGACAAGGAACTTTTTTCACAAACAACTTTTTGCCAAAAAGTATAATGCTTGGTTGAACCGAACAAAATTTAAAACTAAAAGTTTTTGAGCATGAAAGCGACTTAGCTGGTTAATGTGCTCGGTGTTGATGATGCGATTCGGGCTTGTGGCGGGACAAAGACGGCCATTGATCTGTGACAGATCCGACAAGGTTCGCAGTCCTCGGCATGGCCGAGGTCCCAGCCCCCAAGCCCGAGGTGTCCGAGCAAGGAGTTCGGCACTCCGGAGTAGTGACACGGCTCGTCCGATGTGGTAATGCGAAGCCCCTAGTCTAACCGAGCTGGCGGAGTTTGTCGGCAAGGTGACAATGAAGTCGCCACGCCAGTCGACCTGTTCGGCATGGTGGACGTCAGTTTGATGAAGCGACGATGCTGCGCGGCCGATGTGGCGAGATGAAGTTCTCGGTCCAGTTAACATGGCGAAGCTGTGATCGGCGGATGCCGAAGTCTCATGCAGGTCGGCTGGTGACGCCGAAGTCTCATGACAGCCGAGGTGTGGAAGCAGATCGGCTGGTGACACCGAAGTGACCGTGTAACGCAGTCAAAATCGATTACCTGCACACATAAAATGCTGCAAGCAAAAAACAATAATAATTGAAAGAAAAAATTGCATAATTAATATATGCGAAGCGAATCATGAGGTAAGTTTGGCCTGTGCGCCGGGGTTGGTTTGACGGAGTGGCAGCACAGACCCGTCGATGCAGGTCGGCATGTGCGGGGCGACAACATCGGCCTGGTATGATCCAAACTCATTGTGCGGAGGTGTCGGTCGGTGCGGTGGCTGTTGGCCTAATCCGCATGTAGCAATTGTTGTGAAAAAGACGCCCCCGAAGTACTCATGCAACTTCATGTGGAAGGTACCACATAAGTTGCTTGTCGCATCAATCCAATCTCGATGGACGTGAAGCAACTGGTAGTGCTAATTGCATCAGGGAAGCACATGAAAGTGAAACCGTTAGTGAAAGTGTAGACGGCCTCCAAACTTAATTAAATAATGGAGAAAAGAAAGATCAAATCTCCCTGTGACTGTGCTGAGATTGGTCAGACCGACGCCATGTACGAGGGTCGGTAAATTTTCTCTGCAAAAATAATGCAGCACAAAGGAACAGAAAATATTCTTTGCGTAATAATTTCACGTGATAAACGAATAGTCAGGAAAAATTAAACATGTTTGACGGCAACAACGCAAACATACTAGCTGATCCATACTGAACCAGCGACAAGGATCAGTTCACTTTGATCGTTGCATGATCCACCACGTGGACTAGTAGTGCTAGTTCAATCATAATTCATTGACCATGTCTTGGTTTCCGTCGTGCAAAGCTAACATTCAATTAGATTAGCAGAAGTAGTACTTTAAGGGTAAACAACTTTCAGCAAAGTAGAGGAACGACAGCCGACAAGGCGCTGAATTAAAAGAGAGAAGAAGAATTCTCCTTGTGTGACGCAAGAGTACGGCAGCTGTAGGCTCGCCGCGGTCGCTATGTGCCCATGGCTGTGTACTGCATGTGCGGCCAGCAGTAAATAGATTTTACTGGACGCCCGTGATGCTCAGGGATCTCCAAGGCCGGCCGGTTGCACACGTCCGCCTGATGCCGACAAGACAATTTGATGGATGGGCTTCAACCGTGAAAGATGCGGCGGCGACATGGACTCCGATCTGCCAACAAATACGTACGAACCGCGGTACCAACTCACAAGGAAAATTTGTATGGGACGGATCTGAAAAGGTAGAACCTGATTACGCCGCCGTTGAAATTCTTTCGATCTTGATCGGCAAGCTCGAAACAGATGTGGATGAAAACAACTCATCGAACCATAACGATCACCCAGCCGGCTCTCAATGAAAGCACCAATGTCGGTTCTATATCCGGAATATCCGGTAGTAGGGGTCCTAAGCTAGGCGTCTTGGAGCGATGGTAACATGGACACGGGATTTTACCCAGCTTCGGGCTCTCTTGAAGAGATAATACCCTACATGCTGCTTTTGACTGTATTCATATGGGTGTAGTACAGAGTACATGTATCTACCACGAGATTGTAGTAATGAATATGAGATTGTCTATTGACTAGCCTGGCCTCGGTTTATATATGAACCGTAGGCCTAGGGTCTAGAGGAGTCCTTGTCTTGTGCGCCAAGTCTTGTGGAATCCTCCTTGTATTCGGCATGGGCTGCCCGAAGTGGCCCATGAGTGAACCGCCATGGGGGTCCTCGGCCCAATCCAGCTGGTCGGGAGACGATGTGATGAGTACCCCCTAGTCCAGGAAACCGTCACCTGGCATCGCCCTAGGGAGGCGACGCGAGGAGCGTGGGATTTTCTATTGAAAATATGCCCTAGAGGCAATAATAAAGATGTTATTATCACATTTCCCGTTCATGATGAATGTTTATCCATGCTAGAATTGTATTGACTGGAAACTTAAATGCATGCGTGGATACATAAACAACATTGTGCCCCTAGTGAGCCTCTAGTAGACTAGCTCGTTCATCAAAGATGGTTAAGGTTTCTTAACCATAGACATGAGTTATCATTTGATAAACGGGATCACATCATTAGGAGAATGATGTGATGGACAGACCCAACCGTAAGCTTAGCATCTGAGATCATGAGACCTCTAAGTTCACTTTGCCGCAACTTTCGTAATGTCAAGTATCTATTCCTTAGATCATGAGATCACGCCACTCCCGGATACCAGAGGAATACTTTGTGAGCAATCAAACATCACTTTGTAACTGGGTGATAATAAAGGTGCTCTTCAGGTGTCTCTGAAGGTATTTGGTGGGTTGCATGGATCGAGACTGAGATTTGTTACTCCTTGTGGCGGAGAGATGTCTCTGATCCCTCTCGGTAATACAACATCACAAGAAGCTTGTTGCTACTTGTGAGCTGCATTGGGATTTCCTCGAGGAGGAGGGGATGATGCAGTACAATAGAGATAAGTATTTCCCTCAGTTACGAAATCAAGGTTATCAATCTAGTAGGAGAATCAAGCAACACTATGTAAATAGCTCCCGCACACAAACAACAAACACTTGCAACCCAACGCGTCGAGGGGTTGTCAATCCCTCAACGGTATTGAGATAGATTAAATTGTATAGGATTTGATAAATAGATCTGACTAAAACACAAAATAAAATAAATAAAAGAAAATTGCAGCAAGTTATTTTTAGGATTTTTATATGATAAAATATAGACCCCAGGGGCATAGTTTTCACTAGAGGCTTCTCTCGATAAAAATAGCATATGGTGGGTAAATAAATTACTGTGGGCAATGATCATGTATATAGGCGTCATGTCCAAGATTAGTAGACCGAAACGATTTTGCATCTACTACTATTACTCCACACATCGACCGCTATCCAGTATGCATCTTGTGTATTAAGTTCATGGAAAGACCGAGTAATGCACTAGGTAAGATGACATGATGTAGACAAGATAAACTCACGTATGAATAAACCCCATCTTGTTACCCTTAATAGCAATGATACATGCGTGTCATGTCTCTTTCTGTCACTGAGATTGAGCACCGCAAGATCGAACCCATCACAAAGCAACTCTTCTCATGGCAAGAAAAACCAATCTAGTTGACCAAACCAAACCAATAATTCGGATAAGAAATACAAGACTATAACAATCATGCATAAAATAGTTCAGAGAAAACTCAAATAATATTCGTGGATAGTGTCGTGGATCTAAGACTAACAGTAGAATGGGGGTAGGTATGAGGAGGCAAGATCCTAGCTATGGTGAAGTTGTACACACGAGTTTTATGAGTTCAGGCCCTTCGCGGAGGAAGTAATAGCCCTACGTCTTGGTGCCCGGAGGCGGTCGACAGGATTATGCGTGTGTGTGTTACAGGGGGTGTGAACCCTTATCCCTGAGGAGGGGGGTGGCTTATATAGAGTTCGCCAGACCCCTCCCGCCCTCAGTTACATAGGGTTTAAGGTACATAAAGAAGGAGCGTTACAGGTAACGTCCGCAATAAAGTGTTATAAATGACTATTAAGTCTAAGAATAAACGCCCGACCGTTGTTGTGCTGAATGACTTTAGGTCTTCTGTATGTCGAGTGGTCTCTTGCATGGTCGAATGATTGAATGGTCGAGTGACCTAAAGAAGGAGGGGTCTCCGGGTGAATGGTAGGTCGAGTGGATCGCCACTCGACACCCTTTTTGGGCCCTCCCTATTGTCTCTTGAACTTCTTTGCTTCTAAGACAAGGACCTTGGGTAGGACGCATAGGTCAGGCCTATTACCCTACCCCAGGTCTATGTCCTCATCATTAGCCCCCGAATGGATTGAGGTTCGAGTGAAAAGAAGGTTGAAGTTGATCTTGCTCTGACTCTTGTATCTCTCAGCTATTCACCTCTGAACGGAGGCCGGCGTTGGAACTTCGGCTTCGTTTCAGTCGCCTTGATCGATTCAGAAATTGTCGATTGGTCTTTATAACATCACCCGTCGAGTGTTATCTTTGATGCGAAATCTTTGGCGTGATCGGTAGCAAAGGATCCCGGATTTCGCGGGATTTGAAATTTCGGGGGAAGCGCGCCAGGCGGAGCGTGCCGTGGTAAGCGGAGTGGATAAACAGGGCGTTTCGATTTCTATGCCACCTTTTTTGCCATGTATCCCGTGTGCGACTGTTGAGGGATTTGATAGGACACCCGGACCCACGCGTTAGCCACTCAGGAGTGGGACTTTAAAAGCGGTGAGGCCGAGGCGTCCGCACTGTGCGTGCCCATTCTCCTTCTTCTTCCTCTTGTTCTTTCGCCTCATCCGGCTTCCCCACTCTCGACGCCGCCGCTCTGCCGTGATGGGGAAGGAAAAAACGGCGCCGCTGGAACGCGTGAAGAAGGCGACGGGGGCGGCGAAAAGCAAGAAGACGAATCGGGGATCTTCATCACGCTCGGGGCTGCCGTCGGGTTGGATCCAAGGAGATTGGATCCGATCTTCGCTTCGACAGGAAGACTTGGATGAGATGGCCGAGTTAGGGCTGATCGTCCATGAAGCTGCGCGGTTGCCGGAGGGGGAAACGGAGCCGCAGTCGCGACCGGGTGAGTGTGTTCTGCTCGCCACCCATGTCGACCGCGGTTTCTCGCTTCCTCCGCACCCCTTTTTTTGAGGTTTCTTGAATTTCTTCGGGGCCCAACTCCATCATTTCACTCCCAACACCATCACATATCTTGCTGCATTCGTGTCCATGTGCGAGAATTTCCTGGGGTGTCGACCGCACTGGGGTCTTTTCAAGCACATTTTCACCATCCGTTCCCAAACAGTGAAGAAAGCAAACTCGAACGACGAGAAAACCCATGTTATCCAGATGTGTGGGGGCCTGGGTATCCAGAAGAGGAAGAGGAGTTCTTTTCCTTCGATGACTCTTCCTGAGTCGGTCAGGGGCTGGTAGTCGACCTGGTTCTACTGCCAGGACATCGCGACCCCAGGCCAGTCGACTGGACTTCCTCCTTTCTCTTTCGATTGTGTTCGGACTCCATCTTCGTTGAAAGTGACCACCGCGGAGAAGGCGGAAACATGCATGCTGGTCGAGAGGGTGGTTCAGCTGATCAATCAAGGTGTCACCGGCATGGATCTGCTGGAGGTGTTCCTCAGTCGGCGCATCCAACCGCTCCAGGCCCGTGACCACTCCATGTGGATGTACTCAGGTGCCGGCGACACTGCTCGGGTTCATCTAGAGGAGGTGCCAGCCAAAACAGTGGCCCAATGGCTGAGGAGCATCACCGGGAACAAGGACAACCCCAGGGGTGCCAGGAGAGTCGACCCTTTCAGCGACAGCAACCAGCCAGACAAGGTTTGACCGCTGTAACTGATTGTACTTGGATGTGTTTTCCGTCTTTTTGCTAATCTGACTGATTTCCACTCGACTTCTTATCTTGTAGATTTACACAGAGATGTACTCAATGCCCAACGGTGAACAAGCTCTGGAGCAGGGCCACAAGGGCGAGGACAACGCAGAGGAGAGTGGTGAATGGGAGTCGCCAGAAGACGATGATGAAGACGAGAGCGACGAGTCAAACGACGACGAGGTAGCCGACTCACCACCATGCTCAGAACGTTGATCCAAGCAGCATCATGATCCCGCGGGCAGGGGTGGTAAGGCTGTGGCCTCGAGCGCTCCATCTCAAAAGCACGCTCAGTCTTCGACTCTAGAACTGGCTGAGAAAGTCACCAAGCATCCCAAGATCAACCCCTCGAAGGCCCGGAAGACCTTGCGTAAGATCAAGATGGATGTTCCTGTTGCTTCTGGGTAAACGTTTTTCCTGTGTTTTCTTGCTCCGACTGATTCTCCCATCCTGACCTAGTGGATGATGAACTTTTCCAGCCTGGCCTCTGCCGCGACTGATATGGATATCGACAAGGTCCCAGACGACGAGGAAACCGATGACGTAGCTACCTCCAAAGCCAGTAAGTCTGCCTGACTCGAATTTATTAGGTCGACTGGATTATCCGTTAGTTGTCTCTCTGATTTTTTTTGTTTGCTGCAGCTCCACGAGACGTTGTTGTGCTTCCGGACGATGAATAAGAAGTGCCGCTGAGGGAAAGGAGGAGGAGGGACAAGGGACTGAGCGGGAAGGCGCCTGAGGTTCAGGTTCCTCAGTCGACACTGGCGCCTGGGACGGCGGTCGAGCGATCGACAGATCCGGCTCGCACCAACGTCACTTTCGCTATCCCGCTATCGACTGATTACCCATCAGGATCAGCTGCTCAGACCCCTGCTGCTCCAATACAACTCCACGCATCAGACCCAACGGTTGCTTCGACTGCTCTGCCATCGTCGCTTTTCACCGCATATCAGACTCCAGAAGACCCACCGAGTGCCGCCAAGGAAGCTCTTCTTCAGTTGAATCTTATGATGGGGCAAATGAAAGTGGTGCATGAGGCCAGTCAGGTGGCCTTCAACGCTGGTGCTGCTCTGCAGACCAATGTCCAGGTTAGTTGATTTCCGACTGATCTTACTTCTCATCCGATCATCCACTGGGGTGTGACCGCTTTAAAGTTGCACAAATCAATTTGAGTCGATTGAGTCTTAAAACTAGTGGGGCACTCTGAGTGCACCCATGGGTGTAGTCCCCGAGACCATAGTTGACTGCGGGCAGTCGACTGTGGTCTGAAAATCTGAATTTGTCACTCGCCCTGGGCGGGCCAGGTCGGGTGGAACCGGAACCAGTGGGGGCACGCTAAGTGCACCCACTAGGTGTAGTCCCCGAGACCGTGGTCGACTGCAGGCAGTCGACTATGGTCTGAGAACGACTTTTTTTTGCGACTCGCGCTGGGCAGACCATGCCGAGTGTTTAATCAAACCAGTGGGGGCACGCTAAGTGCACCCACTGGGTGTAGTCCCCGAGACTGCCGTTGAATGTTTGATTCGGCGGCAGTCTTAGAGTAACTTTCACTGTGATGTTCTTTTGTTTCTGTCGACTGATATGGCTTATACATTGACTGCAGAAATCTTGTGATCTTGGGGCTCAGCTTTCTACACTGAACAAGCAACAAATTAGCCTCAACCTTGATCTGGAATTGGCCAGGAAGAATCTCAAGACTGCTCGTGATGAAGTAGCTGCCATGGGAGGTAACCAATCGTCAATTGTCCATCTTACGACTGGCACTTTTCCTTTCCATTTTTTGAACCGAGTGACTCCACTCGAGCAGATGTATGTAGTGAAAATCGTCAACTCCAAGCTCGTCTGAAGAATGTTATTTCTTTAGAGAAAATGAAGCAGACTCTGGAGAAGAAGGATCTGGACCTTGCTGCCGCACAGAAGGAAGCACGAGAGAAAACTGCACTTGCTGACAAGAAGCTTGCTTCAGTCGGCAAGTTAGAAGAAGAGAACTCCAAAATGAAGATGATGTTTCTGACGCCAATCGGGAGGTCGAACAACTGAAGAAAGACAAGGACCAGCTGACTGACGAGATTGGGAGCCTCAAAGCCAAGAAAGGCGAGTTGGAATCATATCTGGGCCAGCTTGCTGCGAAACTGGTCTTAAAGCTTGAAGGTACCGATGTTCTACTGACTCTGTTATGGTCGATTGACAGGTCTTTTTAAATTGTCGACTCACCATTCACTTGACTGTGCAGAACTTTGCCAGGACTTTGAAGCGGAAACTGGATGGGTCGAGACGGGTCTCGATCCCATAAATTGCCCAGTCAAGGATGATGTTGCAATGAATGTGTTGCGGTTGGAGTCTCGCATAGACAGCACGGTTGCTTATCTTGCCCGCCTGAAGGCGGCGATGACTCGGGTTGATGCTGAACTCTGGCCTCAGGCGGAACTGTCTCAAGACCTCGAGTCCCTGATGGTCCGACTAAACCAAATACCTGACCGAGTGCAAGAATGGAAGAAATCATCCGCTCGCTACGGTGCTGACGTCGTCCTGTCTCTGGTCCGAGTGCACTGCAAAGATGTCAAAGAAGACAAGCTAGCAGAGCTCAAGGTTGCTAACACAAAAAGGCACACTTTCCAGTCATTCATGGACACTTTCCTTGACGCCGCCACTCGCATCGCAGACAGCATAGACCTTGACAGTTTCTGCGACCCAGCCAGTCCTTCTCCCGACGAGTGACCAAAAAACATTATGCTCCACCTTTATTTGCCTCGGAATGCCGAGTGATTGTGTAATCGTTAAACTTCTTCGGGCTTGCTGCTCGAGTAATCTTGATCCGCGGTCTAGAACCTTAGGATTTATTTGAACTTGGTTTATCTTTGAATATGCTTGCGTTTTCCTTCGAGTGGATTTTGGCCTTCACTCGGAATAATCTTTGTACTTGAGATGCAGCTCTGAGGAGGAGATTCCAGTTGACCTGCACCTCGTCATCCTTGCGGATGAGGATGGAGCGTACCTTGTACTTGTGGTGTGGCTCCGAGGAGAAGGTTGTAGTCGACCTGCACCTCGTCGTCCTTGCGGATGAGGATGGAGCGCATGTTATACTTGTGGCGCAGCTTTGAGGAGAAGGTTGCAGTCGACCTGCACCTCGTCATCCTTGCGGATGAGGATGGAGCGTAGGTTCTACTTGTGGCGTAGCTCCGAGGAGAAGGTTGTAGTCGACCTGCACCTCGTCGTCCTTGCTGATAGGGATGTGTTTCAAACTTAGGCGAGTACTGGACTGCAGCTAAGCCCCCGAGTGGGAGGGTTGCTCACCACTCGGTGGGATTTTTCAAACTTAGGCGAGTACTAGACTGCAGCTAAGCCCCCGAGTGGGAGGGTTGCTCACCACTCGGTAGGATTTTTCAAACTTAGGCGAGTACTGGACTGCAGCTAAGCCCTCAAGTGGGAGGCTTGCTCACCACTCGGTAGGATTTTTCAAACTTAGGCGAGTACTAGACTGCAGCTAAGCCCCCGAGTGGGAGGCTTGCTCACCACTCGGTAGGATTTTTCAAACTTAGTACTGGACTACAGCTAAGCCCCCGAGTGGGAGGCTTGCTCACCACTCGGTAGGATTTTTCAAACTTAGGCGAGTACCGGACTGCAGCTAAGCCCCCGAGTGGGAGGCTTGCTCACCACTCGGTAGGATTTTTCAAACTTAGGTGAGTACTGGACTGCAGCTAAGCCCCCGAGTGGGAGGGTTGCTCACCACTCGGTAGGATTTTTCAAACTTAGGCGAGTACTGGACTGCAGCTAAGCCCCCGAGTGGGAGGCTTGCTCACCACTCGGTAGGATTTTTCAAACTTAGGCGAGTACTGGACTGCAGCTAAGCCCCCGAGTGGGAGGCTTGCTCACCACTCAGTAGGATTTTTAAAACTTAGGCGAAACGGATTCGCGGCTAAGCCCCCGAGTGGGAGGCTTGCTCACCACTCGGTAGGATTTTTTAAAACTTAGACGAAACGGATTCGCGGCTAAGTCACCCACTGGGGGATTTCAGACACAAATATAAGCAATGACAATCATTTTAGAAGACTGTAAAACTCTTGTCTTAACTAGAAGGTATTTCTTATTACATCTGAATGCTTAAGTATAAAAGGGGCAGAGCAACCCCGCATTCCAAGCGTGTGGCTCGTCTTTCTTGTGCTCGACGTTGTAAAGGTGGTACGCTCCATTGTGGAGCACTCTTGTGACGATGAAGGGGCCTTCCCAAGCAGGAGCGAGCTTGTGTGGTTTCTGCTGATCCACTCGAAGAACCAAGTCTCCCTCTTGAAATGCTCGACCCCTCACGTTTCTGGCGTGGAATCGATGCAAGTCTTGCTGATAAATGGTCGACCGGATCAGGGCCATCTCTCTTTCCTCTTCCAGGAGATTGACTGCATCTTGCCGTGCCTGTTCTGCTTCATCTTCTGAGAAAAGCTCAACTCGGGGTGCATTGTGAAGCAAGTCACTCGGGAGTACAACCTCAGCTCCATAGACCAAGAAGAATGGAGTTCGGCCAGTCGACCGATTGGGAGTTGTCCTCAATCCCCAAAGCACTGATGGAAGTTCATTGACCCAGGCGCTTGCTGCGTGCTTGAGATCACGCATCAGTCGGGGTTTCAGTCCTTTGAGAATCAGTCCATTTGCTCTTTCAGCTTGTCCATTCGACTGGGGGTGGGCGACTGAAGCATCATCGACTCGAGTGCCTTGGGAAGCACAGAAGGCTCTGAACTCATCAGAATCAAAGTTCGACCCATTGTCAGTGATGATGTTGTGCGGAACACCATATCTGAATGTTAACTCTCTGATGAAACTGACAGCAGTACTGGCTTCAAGGTTTTTGATAGGTTTGGCTTCAATCCATTTGGTGAATTTGTCGACTGCTACGAGCACATGAGTGAAGCCGCTCCTACCAGTCCTCAGAGGTCCAACCATATCCAATCCCCAAACAGCAAAGGGCCAGACGAGTGGGATGGTCTTCAAGGCTGATGCAGGCTTGTGAGACATGTTGGAGTAAAACTGGCAACCTTCACATTTGTCGACTATTTGTTTTGCCATCTCATTTGCTCGTGGCCAATAAAATCCTGCTCGGTATGCTTTGGCCACAATAGTCCGAGAGGACGCATGGTGACCACAGGTCCCCGAGTGGATGTCATTGAGGATCACTCGACCTTCTTCTGGTGTTATGCATTTCTGGCAGACTCCAGTCACACTTTCTCTGAACAATTGTCCTCTTATCACAGTAAATGCTTTGGATCAACGGACAATCTGTCGAGCCTCTTCTTCATCCTCTGGGAGTTCCTTCCTGAGAATGTATGAAATGTATGGCACTGTCCAGTCGGGAGTGATGACCAAAACCTCCATGATCAAGTTGACCACGGCTGGGACTTCGACTTTAGTCAAATCAGTGGCTCTTCAGTGAAAGGATCTTCTTGAACCGAAGGTGTATGAATGTGCTCCAAGAACACGTTGCTGGGAATGGCTTCCCTCTTGGAACCTATCTTTGCCAGATCATCGGCTGCCTGATTTTTCAGTCGGGGTATGTGATGGAGCTCTAACCCCTCAAACTTCTTCTCTAACTTTCTCACTGCATTACAATAGCCAGTCATAGCTGGGCTTCTGACGTCCCACTCCTTCATCACTTGATTGACCACTAAATCCGAGTCGCCATAGACCATGAGGCGACGGATGCCGAGTGAAATGGCCATACGCAACCCATACAGAAGTGCTTCGTATTCAGCTTCATTGTTGGAGGAGTCGAAGTGAATCTGGAGAACATAGCTGAGTCTGTCACCTCGGGGGGATACCAACACCACCCCAGCACCAGAACCATTCAACATCTTGGATCCATCGAAGAACATGGTCCAATGCTCCGAGTGAACCTGAGTCGGAAGTTGCCGTTCGATCCACTCGGCGAGGAAATCTGCTATTGCTTGGGACTTGATAGCTTTCTTTGCCTCAAACTTGATATCCAAGGGAAGGAGTTCAATCGCCCACTTTGCCACTCGACCAGTTGCATCTCTGTTGTTCAGAATCTCTGATAATGGTGCGTCGCTGACGACTGTAATGGAGTGATCAGAGAAATAATGTGCAACCTTCTTCGTGGTCATGTAAATCCCATAAACAAGCTTCTGATAATGTGGATATCTTTGCTTTGATGGAGTCAGAACTTCAGAAACATAATATACCGCTCGACCGTGAGTACTGTACTGACAAATTGTCCAGTGGCTGCAATGTAAAGCAGCAAAGGCTCTTTGCTGATTGGAGCAGCGAGCACCGGCTGGGTGGAAAGCAGGGCTTTGAGCTCTGCAAACGCTGCATCAGCTTCAGGAGTCCACTCGAACTTATCAGACTTCTTCATCAGTCGGTAAAGAGGCAATGCCTTTTCACCGAGGCGAGAAATGAATCGACTCAAGGCGGCCAAACAACCAGTAAGTTTCTGGACATCATGCACACGCACAGGACGTTTCATCCGGAGTATAGCACCAACTTTCTCTGGGTTAGCGTCGATCCCTCGTTCGGAAACGAGCAAACCGAGTAACTTTCCGCCAGGAACTCCGAATGTGCACTTTGATGGATTAAGCTTGATATCATACCTTCTGAGGTTGGCAAAAGTTTTAGCAAGGTCAGCCAGTAGGTCGGAACCTTTACGTGACTTGACCACAATGTCATCCATGTATGCTTCCACATTCCGACTGATTTGAGTGAGCAAACACTTCTGAATTATCCTCATGAATGTGGCTCCGACGTTCTTCAAGCCGAATGGCATGGTGACATAACAGAAGCATCCGAATGGAGTAATGAAAGCCATTTTTATCTCATCGGGTCCATACAGTCGGATCTGATGATACCTAGAATAGGCATCCAGAAAAGACAATCGCTCACATCCCGCAGTCGAGTCGATGATTTGGTCGATGCGGGGGAGAGGAAAATGATCTTTCAGGCGGGCCCGATTGATATGTTTGAAGTCAATGCACATGCGAAGTGAATCGTCCTTCTTGGGGACCATGACAACATTGGCGAGCCACTCGGAGTGGTAAATCTCTCGGATGAACTCGGCGGCAAGGAGCCGAGCCACTTCCTCACCAATTTCCTTTCTCTTCTATACGGCGGACCGTCGAAGATGTTCCTTGACTGGTTTTACTTTCGGATCGACTCGCAAACGATGCTCAGCCAGTCCCCTGGGTACACCCGGCATGTCAGAAGGTTTCCATGCGAAGATGTCCTAGTTCTCACGGAGGAACTGGATGAGCGCTTCTTCCTATTTGTCGTCGAGTGAATTTGAAATATGAGTAGGAGCAGCACTAGGATCGGTCGGGTGAATATGAATCGGCTTGGTTTCACCGGACGACTGAAATGCAGAATCAGTGGCAGGCTTCTTGGAGCGCAACAAATCACTCGGATCTGCGTTCTTCTGATATTCTTGTATTTCGACTGCTGCCATTTGTGCATCGGCGATTTTTGAGCCTTCCTGGAAGCACTCTTCTGCCTTTTGCCGATTGCCAGTGATAGTGATCACTCCTCTGGGACCAGGCATTTTCAACTTGAGATACACATAACATGGTCGGGCCATGAAACGTGCATAGGCAGGCCTACCCAGAATAGCATGATAAGCACTCTGGAAATCCACTACTTCAAATGTCAACTTTTCTTTGCGGTAATTCTTGGAATCACCAAAAACCACATCAAGGGCAATCTGGCCGAGTGATTCAGCCTTCTTGCCAGGTATGACACCATGGAAACTCATATTGCTTTCACTAAGCTTGGACATCGGAATGCCCATTCCCTTCAAGGTTTCAGCATACAGGATGTTCAGGCCCCTACCACCATCCATCAGCACTTTAGTCAGTCGAGTGCCTTCAACAACTGGGTCGACCACCAGCGCTTGCCTCCCAAGGGTGGCTATATGTGCCGGATGGTCAGACTGGTCGAATGTGATGGCAGTCTGGGACCACTTCAAATAACTTGGTGTTGCCGGAGCAACCATGTTCACCTCTCTGTTGATAACTTTCAGCCGACTTTTGCTTTCAACATCAGCAAAAATCATCAGAGTGGAATTGACGTTGGGAAAACCATCATCATCTTCTTCTCTATCCTCACCCTTGTCCGACTCCTTTTCCTTCTCCTTGGGTTGTTTCTCTCAGAACTGCTGGATCAGGAGCCGACACTGTCGAGTTGTGTGTTTAGGGTAAATGAGATTACCCTCTTCATCGTTTTTGGTGTGAATGTGGCATGGTAAATCCAACACATCATTTACATCTTGATCTTTCACTTTCTTGGGGTTCCGCGACCCTTTGGGCTTCCCCTTGAACTTTCCTTGAGACACAACTAAGGCTTCACCAGGAGCCGCTGGTTCGGCCTTGCGTTTCTGTTTCCGATTGGAATTCCCTCCTCCAGTTTCTTGGGCGACTGTTTTGTGCTTGCCACTCCGGAGTCGGTCTTCCTCTTCACCATTAGCGTACTTGGTGGCAATCTCCATCATCTGACTTAGAGACATATCTCCAGTCCGACCGAACTTCGGGTTCAATTCTCGATACTTAACACCCTCCTTGAAGGCACAAACTGCTTGATGATCTGACACATTCTCCACCGTGTGGTGCAACGTGATCCATCTCTGGATATAATCTCTCAAGGTCTCATTCGGTTTCTGCACATAGGATTGCAGCTCTGTTAACCCTGCTGGTCGTTTGCATGTACCTTCAAAGGTTCTAACAAACACTCGGGCAAGTTCCTCCCAACTATATATGCTGCCAGGCGCCAACTGATTCAACCACGCTCTGGCCGAGCCTTCCACCATCAGAGGAAGGTGCTTCATGGCCACTTCATCATTACCGCTGCCGATCTGAACAGCCACTCGGTAGTCCTCAAGCGAAGTGTCAGGGTTGGACTCACCAGTGAACTTGCTGACTCCAGTTGCCAACCTGAAGTTGGGAGGAATCACTGCTGCCCTGATGGCTCTGCTAAAGCACTCTGGACCTGAAACATGCACTCTGCTGCCAGTCGGATAATCTCTGTCATGGCCTTCTCTGTGTGCCCTGTTCCTGTCAACCAGACCTTGAACGAGAATATATCTCGTATCAAGGCCCGGCTCTCTGGAGTCGACTGGAATTCTCCTTCCGACACTGTGAGGGCGCCTGTCATCGTGCTGCCGAGGCACATATGACCCACTCCTCGGGGGAGGCGTGGGCACTCGACGACGGTCATCGTGGTCGAGTCGGTGATCATACCGCTCTCGGTTTCTGTACTGATCTCGTCAGTCTCATCGTGGTCGAGTCGGTGATCATACTGCTCTCGGTTTCTGTACTGCCATCACAGATCTGTATGAATCCTATTCCGCGACTGAGATACTGCTGTGTTCTGCTCTCCTGCTGCCTGGAATAAAGCCCGGATCTGCATCAAACCTCTGCCAGCTTCCGACTAGGAAGGCTGAATCGACTCTGCTATTCGGGTTGCAGCTATGAGATTCTAAATCGGGGTTCGGTACACCTGGGTTGGAGGCGGAAAAAGCTGTCGTCGACTGGACTCAGGAATCCGCTGCCGAGCATGCTCGTTGAGTGCGTGCTGGAGGTTCTCCAGTCGAGTGTGCTCAGCCAAGTTGGCCAGGCACGCCTCCTCCAAGGCCCAGGCCTCGGGGGTTTCTCCAACGATAGGAGTGTGAAGTGCATCCATGTTGCGGCGGCGAAGCTCTTCTCTTTGCTGCGAAGAGAGGGGCTCGAGGCGGTACTCCTCGTGGACGCGCGACGGATTGCCGCCGCCGTCGGCACCGTCGTCACGGGGGAAGCCAGGAGGACTGCGCGGTCCATTGACCATCAGGACTTCCACCGCGGGGTCACTGTTGTCGCACTCGAATGCAGTCTCGACAGAGCCAGTCGACAGGTCAAACAGGCCGTAGAGAGTTTTGTCGGGCTCGATTGCCGCGACTTGCGGGGTGGCCGATTGGCGGGCCACCGCATGCCTCACCCACCGCTGGAGCCGCGACCGACCGGAACACTTGCGCCGGCGAACAGCGGGGAGCGAAGACGTCACAGGAGCCGACCGATACTGAGTCGACGGTTGTCGAAGAAGGACGCCGCGGACGCACGCGCGAAAGTGTGTTGCCCCGCGGACGGGAAGCGCCTCGACGTCGAGTGGAGCCTCTTGGAGCCAAGCAGAGTCGTCAGTGACGAACACGAGCGCACTAAGACGGATCTCGCGGCCCTCAGCCAATCCTCCGCCGGAAACCATGATAATGGGAATCGGAAAAATTGCAACTTCTCCAACAAGTCGCTAAGACACCTGCCCCACGGTGGGCGCCAACTGTCATGGATCTAAGACTAACAGTAGAATGGGGGGTAGGTATGAGGGGGCAAGATCCTAGCTATGGCGAAGTTGTACACACGAGTTTTACGAGTTCAGGCCCTTCGCGGAGGAAGTAATAACCCTATGTCTCGGTGCCCGGAGGCGGTCGACTGGATTATGCGTGTGTGTGTGTGTGTGTTACAGGGGGTGCGAACCCTTGTCCCTGAGGAGGGGGTGGCTTATATAGAGTTCGCCAGACCCCTCCCGCCCTCAGTTACATAGGGTTTAAGGTACATAAAGATGGAGCGTTACAGGTAATGTCCGCAATAAAGTGTTATAAATGACTATTAAGTCTAAGAATAAACGCCCGATCGTTGCTGTGCTGAACGACTTTAGGTCTTCTGTATGTCGAGTGGTCTCTTGCATGGTCGAATGATTGTGTGGTCGAGTGACCTAAAGAAGGAGGGGTCTCCGAGTGAATGGTAGGTCGAGTGGATCGCCACTCGACACCCTTTTTGGGCCCTCCCTATTGTCTCTTGAACTTCTTTGCTTCTAAGACAAGGACCTTGGGTAGGACGCATAGGTCAGGCCTATTACCCTACCCCAGGTCTATGTCCTCATCAGATAGATCTGATCATAAACTCATAATTCATTGGATCCCAACAAACACACCGCAAAAAGTCATTACATCAAATAGATTTCCAAGAACATCAAAGAGAACGTTGTATTGAAGATTAAAAAGAGAGAAGAAGCCATCTAGCTACTAACTACGGACCCGTATGTCTGTGGTAAACTACTCACGCATCATCGAAGGGGCAGCAAGGATGATGAAGAATCCCTCCATGATCGTTGCCCCCTCCGGCAGAGTGCCGAAAAAGGCCTCTAGATTGGATCTCGTGGTTCTGGAACTTGCAACGGCGGGAAAAGTATTTGGTGGACTCCCCTAGGGTTTTTGGGATTTTAGAGCATGTAGCGACCTGACCCAAAAATGGCCAAATCTCTATGTATCTGTGTCATCCCTGGATCAGTATGCTGGCACACACAGTACATCAATGTATACATCAAAGTGCAATCACATGTATAAGTAACATAAAACTGATATATACCTCATATGTCTCAGCGAAAACCGTCAAACGGGTGAGGAGTCCCATCAACGCCAACGGCAAGTTGAGTGTAGACCATAACCCTACATCGTAACTCTTACTCGTCGAAGAAGTATCTGCAACATGAGACGTTGCAGCAATGTAGGTCAGTACATTGTATGTACCGGCAAGATCATAATAGAAATCAGATGAGAAGACTATACTATATGCAATATGGTTTTTGTGGTAGCTCTAAGTTTATAATTTTTGCGAAAACCTGATTTTTTTCCTACAACCAAGGAGTCTGATGCAAAATTACTACAAAAGTTGGTTGTTAATGAGATGGTTCCGCCAACAAATTCTCATATCCCAATTACTAATAAACCCAAAATTCATTTAATCAGTAACAGTGTTGAGAATATCCTAACCATCCAATTCCAGTCGCTCAAATTGTCCATAACCGGGGACACGGCTAATCGATTAGTTTGACACTCTGCAAAGTTTTGTGCACTTTACCCGCAAGACTCGATCGCCTCCTTTGAAGTCCTCGCACTGCCTGGTGTTTGAGAACAGGATGTCTGAGACACAGTCTTTCCGAAGTACTCAAATATGCTAGAGCCCATAATAGCTTGCCTCTCCACATGGAAGCTTCTGGTCTTGAAATATCCATCAATCTCTTTGAGCCTGGGTGGCCTTCCGTAAAACTGGGTGATCACTCGTCAATCCCCCGGATCCCTTGGTAAAAACTGGGTGATCACTGGTCAATCCCCAGGACCCCCCCTGCAGACACGGGTAATCACTAGTCACTCCCTAGGATCCCATGTAGAACCGGGGGATCAATAGTCACTCCCTAGGATCCCCTCTTGAATCTATAGAACCGGATGATTACTAGTCAATCCCTAGGATCCCCTCTTCTTGCAAGTCGTCCACCGAGAGGTGTATTGAATTCTTGAAGTCTTGTAGTTTTGAAGTTGATCCAAATATTATTATCACACTCACATCTCACATGAAACACTCATGCCAATCCCCGTCTACTGAAGCATAGCTGCAACTAACTTAACAATGATTCTCGGGGCTTGGTGACAAGGGTATGGGTTCCTACCTCATGATTCTACTCAAGCTACAAGTTTCAATATTCCTATTGAAGGCAAGAGGAAAAATGACACTAATGCAATAAATTCATAAGTATTCAAAATATGATCAAAGTGAACTTGCCTGGTAGTAGTTGGTGAGTTGTATCGCTCTCACAAATCCTGATAGTTCTACTCGTCACACTCCGAGATATCTATCGTAACAATAAAATAAAATAAACATCCACGCCAAAAAGAAGAACCAAAAGAACATAAAAACAATATGTGGCATAGCGCAAACAAGAACAACGCAAAAAAGTTTCATAGATAAGATATGTTCTTATGGTGGATAAGGTGAAAAGGTGAAAGAATCAACTCAAAAGAGTAAATGGATGATCAACTATCGCTGTATAAGCTTATGTTGAAAGGATAACACTAATTGTACGAACGAAAAGATTTATTCTATACAAATGTGATGCAATTGGATTCATCGAAAATGGAGCTACGAATAAACGGTATGATCAAAAGAAGTTTGAATATGAACCTGAATTTTTTTGAAATTTTGGAATTTGCAAAAAGTTGGTTTGATAGTTTTACTGGATAGGTGGGATCAAGACAAAAATCTAGTCGTTGGTTTCATCTAATTTGGATAAACAAGTAAAAAGTTATGATCATTTGAAAAAATCAGGGCCAAGCTGTTTTACAGACCAAAAAACTATGTTTGAAGGAATTCTAGGGCCAATGTATAAATACAGAGACTAATTAATAATCTAACTATTTTATATATAAGACCCTACATGGAACAAAATAAATAATTTATACTATATTTCTACCTTATACTAGTTTCGGAATAATAAACTACAGGAACTAAAGTACAAGAGTAAAGGAAAATACGAACGTAGAGAAGAGACAACTTCAGGGTTTGTGTGAAGCTCGTTAAACCAAAAGATTGATTTAACCCGGCTTGGATGTTTTTTTTTATACATTGGTCTCTATTTATAGGTTGAAGGTAGGCTCGGAGGTCTATAGTTAGACAATGTGGGACTAAACGAAAACATAAAGAAAGACTACTAGCGTAGGGGAAAAGGAAGGGCGCACGCGCGCGTGCAATTCGGCCCAAGAGAAAAGAAAACTGTGAAATAAAAGAAAAGAGAGGAAAATAACGAAGGGAAGTGACCAGCTAGGCTTGGCCCATGAGAAAAAAAAACTGGGGCGCACTATAGTTGGGCGGAGTGCTGCTGCTGCTATGTTGCGCATATGTGCGACGAACAGTAGCGGGTCGCCCGCATGAACAGTGTACAGATGAATAGCGTTTCCTTTTTTTTATAAACACAGAAAAGAAAATTCACAAGAAACAAATGTAATAAAACTACTATATAGGCATATAATATATCAAAATTTTCATAAAAATACAAGGAATAATATGAACAAATTTTCAGTTTTCAAATAAAGTAACTATAAAATCTCAAAATTCAAATATTGCTACAGTTGCATTAAAAGCCAATAAAAATCACTTTTAAAATACGAAAATGACTTTAATTTTATTTTATCCTGATTTTTTTATTGAAATTAATCATTTTACCCTTATTTCCAAATATTTATTTTTAGGAGCAAAAGAATTTGAATAAAACCCAAATAAGTCATAATTGGATTTGATTTGAATTTCAAACCACTTTCAAATCTTTCATGTTTTCCCTTATTCAAATATATTTCAAATTTTTCTGAAAAATTTGAAGGGTCACATTGCTTCTCTCTTTTGAATAAGTTTCTAGAGGATTTGAACTCGAAACTCCATTACAACTAAAAGAAAAAAGTGAAATTTCAAAGGGAACTAAAGGGCCTTTCAAATCCGTTCTTTTAAACTTCCAACTCTCTTTCTTATAATTTGAAGAAGTCATTTTATCTTCTCTCATGAAAATCTTTGAGTTGCATAAATTTCTGAATTTGAAATATTTTCAAATGGAATCCAAATCTTTTCAAAAACCCAATTTCATTTCTTTGATGGAAGAAGTCATGTCAGCTTCGCTCTAGGGTTTTGTGTTTTAATTGAATTTGAATTCATGGAGATCGAATGCAAGAATGGAAGTTTTGGGAAAATCCTTTTATTCCCTCTCATTCAACTTTCAAAAGTTTCAAATTTCACTCAATTTCACACAAAATCAATCACACAACAATCAAACAAACAAACATAATTATTTATTTAATATAACATTCCAAAATTTAGAATTTTGGGATGTTACAAACTACCACCCTTAAAATGAATCTCCTCCTCGAGATTCGGAGAGGCTAGAAAGAAGGTTAGGTTTGGAGGCTCTTCTTGAAAATACATTGATCATCACAAAGGCCTCGGGTGCTACCACCCTTAGAAGCATGGTTACGGTTCCATCAAAACTCCTATACTCCATCCTAAATGCTGACAATGCCAGTCTTCTCGTATCTTCGGGGTAATGCTTTCTCTAAGGCTCTTCCGGTAGGGCTTAACCTTTTCCTCAGAATCTTGTGTCCTTTCATTATGGTATGCTTCTTCTGAGACTGGGTCTTCTTAGCTGACAGGTATGTCGCCAATACTAAACAACTTTCGTTAATCTCATGGCGGTCAACAATTAAGGGTTCCTGCAGAAAAATGGCCTGGCTTGAATCTCAGCGTATTAACCTACGCTTGGCAACAACTGCCTTGTACATGGGTTTCTCAACATACCATTCGAAGGCTTAATCAAGGTTTGAACGATAGTTGTCTCTCTGCTGCAGGTAAGTCACTCCAGATTTACCATTCCAAATAACGAGAGCGAATGATGAGAGTAAGTCGTCATGGTGGCCAAGCCATGTCGCTCCAGAATCATTACCCTGTATAAGGTTTAGTGAATCTCGCTTGCTAACACTCGGGCATTCTCACAAGCATAGCAAAATTTCTTTTATCCACGAACGAAGTTCGGAGAAATCCATCGATTATGCAAGCCAACCAAAACATATATCATTTCTTGACAACTCTCGGGGTTTTACGTAACTTCCTATGAAACGTCTGCTGATGAAATCGTAACTTCTTCAGGATTCTTTTCTTCAACAAGACTGTGCTTGTTTCCTTATCAACTCATGGGTCCTGTGGGTTATGGGCCCACTTCATTTTGTGTAAAATTTTAACTTATCCTTGGAGTTACAAATGTTCCATATGAGGGAGTCCTCGATTAAGGGGTCCTCGGGCGTCCGACCAATTATCCATGGGCAGGACTGATGGGCTGTGAAGACACGAAGACCGAAGACTATACCCGTCTCCGGATTGGACTCTCCTTGGCGTGGAAGGCAAGCTAGGCGACCGACTATGAAGATTCCCTCCTATGTAACCGACTCCATGTAACCCTAGATCCCTCCGGTGTCTATAAACCGGAGGGCATAGTCCGGATAGGGGAGATTCATTACCATATACTCATGGGCTAGACTTCTAGGGTTTAGCCATTATGATCTCGTGGTAGATCAACTCTTGTAACACTCATATTCATCAAGATCAATCAAGCAGGAAGTAGGGTATTACCTCCATAGAGAGGGCCTGAACCTGGGTAAACATCGTGTCCCCCGTCTCCTGTTACCATCAATCCTAGACGCACAGTTCGGGACCCCCTACCCGAGATCCGCCGGTTTTGACACCGACATTGGTGCTTTCATTGAGAGTTCCGTTGTGCCGTCGACAAAAGGATTCGATGGCCCCTTTGATCGTCAGTAATGACGTGATCCAGGGAGAAACCTTCCTCCCCGGACAAATCTTTATATTCGGCGGCTTCGTACTGCGGGCCAACTCGCTAGGCCATCTGGAGCAGATCGATAGCTACGCCCCTGGCCATCAGGTCAGATTCGGAAGCCTGAACTACGTCGCGGACATCCGTGGAGACTTGGTCTTCGACGGATTCGAGACCGCGGAAACCGCTCCCCTTCGCCCCGATAAACATGGCTTAAACCTGTCATCGGGCCGCATCCAGGAGATAGATCCTATAACAACTCTGGCCTTAGATCCGGAGCAGATCAAGTCGTCTGAAGATGGGAAACTCAACCCCATCATGGGGGCTACCAATTCGGCGGCGGTGGAGCCGCATGCAGATTCCACTTCATACGATACTTGCATCAACGCAACCCCGGACTTGTCTCTGATATCGAGTTTCGAACCCTGCGAGCCCGCGGATACCGAACTCGATCGGCTATCGATCTTCAAGTTCAGCGCCGCGGATATCCTCCAACACTCTCCCATGGCGACCTACTAAACTCACTAAAAAACCTATCCCTGCCAGACGGCTCGTCGCTGAACTATGTTCGGTTCGACCTTACGGCGGATGATGGAGAATTTTGCTTCCCACCCGCCACCCACTCCATAGCCACCGTCGAAGAACCAACCAACACGCCTGACCCCTGTTCCGAAGACATCGACGGTTTGGACGACGATGAGGGGCAAAACCAGAGCTTACTATCCGCTAGACATGGGGCGACCACTTCCTGGTATGACGTATGTATGGTGGACACACCCAACGACGATCTCAACGATGACAAGGAGGATCCAGTCGAGGATAAGCCTCCTGGTACACAGTCCGAACAGCGGCGCCCCCGGCGCCACTCTCAGTCACGTCACTCAAGGGAAAACAATATTAGCATCGGAGGTGATAGTACTCCGGACAATGAAGACCCTGTTGAGACAGGATCCGAACAGGAGGACAAGGAAAGCGGGCAGGATAGCCCTGATGAACAGGCCACATACGGAGACTCGGAGAATAGTAATTATCTTCCACTCTCCGAGGAAGAAGAGAGCCTCGGCAACGAGGAATTCAGCGTGCCTGAGGAACCTCTAGAACAGGAGCGCTTCAAACACCGGCTCATAGCCACTTCAAGGAGCCTAAGGAGGAAGCAGTTGCAGCTTCAAGTGAGCCAAGATTTGCTCAACGATAGATGGACCGAGGTCCTGGCCGCCGAAGAATACGGCCTTATCGTCCCAGACAAAATCCACCACAACAGTAGGTGGCTCCCTCAATACGATGGCAAGGCTTTGGAGCCCACACCACCATCGAATAAGCCGGTAGGCCGACCACAGTTCGGTCCGGGCAAAGCAGCAGCCCCAGCAGAGCACCATACCAACCCATCCGGCCGTCCAAGCAAGAATAAAGAGGCTCGGGGGAACACTCGCGACACCCAACAAGACCCGGAGGGTAGAACCGGACACACAAAATCGACACACAGATCGCGGAGACATGCCCCGGCCAGAAATAACGGTTATCTATTCGGACACAACAGACCCGAGCACGCTCGGTCCGAAAATCGTAAGCGGAGTCCATCGGATGTGATTCACAGTGTGGCCCAACATAGAGGAGCCGCACACCCTCTTTTCTTCACCAACGAGGTAATGGAGCATGAATTCCCAGACGGGTTTAAACCCATCAACATCGAATCATACGATGGAACAACAGGTCCCGCAGTATGGATTGAGGACTTCCTCCTCCATATCCACTTGGCTCGCGGAGACGACCTTCATGCCATTAAATACCCGCCTCTCAAGCTTAAGGGGCCAACACGGTACTGGCTAAACAGTTTGCCAGAAAATTCTATTGGCAGCTGGGAAGATCTGGAAAATGCCTTTCGTGACAACTTCCAAGAAACATATGTCCGACCACCAGATGCCGATGACTTAAGTCATATTGTCCAACAGCCCGGCGAGTCAGCCAGGAACTCTAGACTAGGTTCTTAGTCAAAAAGAACCAAATTGTTGACTGTCCGGACGCGGAACCTAGCGGCCTTCAAACATAGCGTCCGGGATGAATGGCTTGCACGTCACCTCGGCCAGGAAGGACCTAAATCCATGACAGCCCTTACTGCTCTAATAACTCGCTTTTGTGCGGGAGAAGACAACTGGCTCGGTCGCAAAAGCAACAACGCCAGCGACCCAGGCACTTTCGAAATCCGAGACGGCAACGGCAAGCCATGACTAAACGAGCATAACAGTCGCAGCAATAATGAAAGATTGCGTGACATAGCGGTCAACGCCGGATTTCACAATCCGAAACCCGGTCAATGGAAGAAGCCATTTAAGGCCAAACAGGACGGACCATCCGCCCTTGACAGGATATTGGACCGACCTTGTTAGATTCACGGTCACCCTGATACGCCAGCTAATCATACCAACAGAAACTGTTGGGTCTTCAAGCAGGCAGGCAAGCTTAATGCTGAATACAAGGGGAGAAGGCCACCAAGCGATAAAGACGACGGCAAGGCTCACCGGCCGAACACCGGGAGCCAGAAGCAGTTTCCCTCCGACGTTCGACCACTACCGGAGCGGAAATAGCAGTTCGGCTTCCGCCACCCACCCACTATGATGGCAGGATTTACACCACGCGTACATCACTACGCGCTCAAGATACCATGGGCATCGGCGGAAGCACAATACGGACAACCCTGCAAGCATTCCCATAAAGTTTTTTATCCATTCTTCTTTACTTTTCTTTATTATAAACAGGTGACCGACATGACTGCATATACAACGGACTCTGTCGGAGTTTGGATCCGCACACTCACCTAAGGGGTTACTTCACATAAGGACTCCCCCCCCCCAGAGGACGGACGACGCAGACGTGCGACAGGAGGTCCAAAATAGTTTTTTTAGACCACACTCTTTATTTTGAGCCTGTACTATGCATTTTTCCTCCGTTCCTGACCCTGAGCTTGTCAAATGGCGGGATTGTGGATTTTTCCTTTTTTATATATGAATTTATCATTGGCTTATTGCTCCACTCCCAGTAAACTTCATTCGAACTAATCTTCTATACTCCTTTTACAATGAGTACGGCCGCAACGGCGGTGTTACAAGACGCACCTCGGCATAACCGGCCAGGGGCTCGGTTTGGGAACAAATGAGTCGCCAATAAAAGCCCGAACAGCTCTATAGCATACTTCGGCGTCGCAAGTTTGGCCTTATATGCATCAGCTCCGAATCATTGTCTTTGGTCAATAGTTGGGTTTCCCGGCTCCTGTGTTTGCTACCCTACGTTCCGCTCTATCGGCTAGGGTAGTAAAGGGAGAACTACTGCGATTGTGCCCTGGCTTTGACCGGATGAGCACCTCAGTAGAGAAAGCCGAAAACTGACTGTCATGATGCGACAAGAGCTGGTCAACCACTTGACGACTTATTCGAATCTTTAGCGATTCTCCGTGTCACATGAAGGGTCTTTTTCAGATCAAAACATGTAAGGCACAATATTACGATACGCCGCATACATACTAGGGGCTATGTCGTAGCCCCACCATAAAACTCCTATGGCTAAGTGAAAGTGTTAACGCCCTATAGTCCGATTGCCTGGTTCGCCGCATTATCACCTCCTTTATGGACCAAGACGTTGGATAAAGAGTGATTTAATGCTTTTCCGAACACCGCCATATTTCCTACGAGGGGGTTGAAGTCGACGACTGGAAAACTTTCAAATTACATTAAAACGGCCGCACAGGAGGAATACAAGCTTTCGAGCAAAAAATAGATTAACTATAAAGTTGTCTGTTACAACCCTTGTACACATCACTCGAATATTATGTCTTTTGAGCACTGACCCTCTATCAAGCGGGCGGCCTCTAGGACGTCTCCAAAATAATGCTCCGGTTCCGGACGGTCCTTGCCTTCGGGTGGACTCTTCGTCGCAATATTTATGGCCTTCATCTTCCCCCAGAACGTCTTGACTCGGGCGAAGGCCATCCGTGCACCTTCAATGCACGCCAACCGCTTCATAGCGTCGATACGCGGCACCGCGTCAGCAAGCTGCTGCACCAGGCCGAACTAACTACTCGGAATAGGTTCAGTCGGCCACAAATGGACTACGACGTTCTTCATGGTAGCGCCGGATATCCTATGCAGCTCGACCCACTGGGACATCTGTTCATTCAGCAACAGAGGGCGCTTCGACACGCCGAATTGCGACCAGAAAAGCTTCTCCGTTGCATACCCCTCTTGCGCCTGATAAAACTGCGCCGCATCGGAAGAACTCTTCGGCAAGTCTAAAAAATTGTCCGGAGAACTCCATACTTGGTTAAGCTGAGCATAGTTCGGATCGCCAAACTTAGCCTGTAGCAAAAAGGGCTTGCCAGCCACAATATCCCCAGCTTGCCGGATTTCCTCATGGGCTGCTCTGGATTCAGACCACGCTTCTCTCGCCTCTCGTAAGGCCTTGTCAAGTTCAGCCGTTTTGGCTTCATTTTCCTTCTCAAGAAGTTTACAGCGGCCAGCTGCATTTTCTAACTCGCGCGCCATGGTGGACATGGCCTCCTTGTCCTGGCACCGCGCGGCTTGTTCGGCCTTCAACTCGGCCGATGCCTTTTCGGTGGCCACATTACTAAACCGGGCCTGCTCCTTGGCCCGGGCTAGCTCCGCCCGAAGGGCTTCCACGACGGCAGCACCATCTGTATTCATGCATATTCCATATAAAACTCTTTTCAGAGTCAGGCTTAAATTACAAGCACACTGGTGTAAGGAATGCCCACAAAACATACCTTGCGAGTCGTCAAGACGCCTGTTGATCAATGCAATGTCATCCTCCGCAGTATCCAGCTTTCGCTGCAGTTCATCCACTTCCGTACCACGGGTAGCCGCAGGAAGCGAGACATTCTGCATTCCAAGTTAAACCAAGGTCAGTACCTGAGCGTGTCTTTTCGATCCTCCGATCGCTTCTTTTGGAAGGCAATCCAAGTCTCAGGGGCTACTGCATATACAACAGGTGCATTCAGTCAATAATATTCCATTGACAAAATTACATCACAAACCTCAAAACCCCTTCGAAGGCTTATGAAGGCCTCATTCAACCCGCTCTTCGCGGAGAGAACCTTTTCGACCACTGTAACCATTAAGGCATGGTGCTCCTCTGAAACGGACGCCTGTCGCAGCATGTCCGTCAGCGTCTCCGGCACTCCTGGGTCTTCGGACACCGTTGCCGGAGCACGACATTCCTTTAAAGGAATCTGCTTACCTGCCTCCAGAATCATCTCCGGTTGTAAGCCGGACAGTTCGGGGCCGCCATTCTTGACCCCCGAACCCAGAGTGACAGAGGCACCACCTTCGGGTAACTCCTTCCTCGTTTCCTGTGCTACTTGCCGGTCGGGAGGGGCCCTCCGGGACGACACTTCAGGATTATCCGCCCTATTGGGCGAGGAGGCCGGAGAAGGCGTGTCACTCTACATCATCTCTGGAAGAAGGTCCCCCGAGGAGGAGGGCGATTGAGAAACACCAGGTGTTAACCTGCGAGGACGTGCATATGTCGGAGAACTACTTCAGTAATAAGAAAAGAATGAGGTATGGTTAAAGTACCCCGCTTCACTTACGGTCTGGCCGGAGGTTCGTCCTCATCATCAGGCTCTACATTGACATCGCTTGCCCGGCTCAAGCCGACCGATGATGGCATTTTTCCTTTCTTGGAAAGTTTCCCCTCCTGGCCTCCAGAAGCAGCCCGCTTCTTGCCGTGGCAGGCATCTCCTTTGAGCTCCCCGCTCTCACCCCCCTCTGCAGACACCCGGTACGGTGTCGGAATTAACATCCGCGTCAGCAGGGTGGACGTGGGATCTTCGGGAAGGGGCGCTGGACTCCAGATTAATACCGCTTTCTTTATCCATTCCTGCGTAGGGACGGATTGCTCACTATCTTGTCAAAAGATGTTGGAATAAAAGGTGTTGAATACTTACCGAAGTGTCCGGATGATTGCAGTCAAGGCCAGCATCTTCGGTGGTGTCCGGCCATTGCTCTCGCTCCCCGAAATATAATTTCCACATTCCTTCGTGCGTAGTGCTGAAGAAGTGCTGAAGAGTCCGCTGCCCTTCTGGATTAAACTCCCACATACGGATAGGCCGCCGCTGACATGGCAGGATCCGGCGGACTAGCATTACTTGAACAATGTTCAGAAGCTTGATGCCTCTCTCAGTAAGGCTTCGGATGCGACTTTGCAGAGTCTGCACCTCATTAACGGATCCCCAGTTCAATCCCTTGTTGATCCATGAAGCGAGTTGAATTGGAGGGCCGGGTTGGAAAGCAGGAGTAGCCATCCACTTGGAGCCCCGCGGCTCATTGACATAAAACCATCCCTGCTGCCATAGTTCAGAAGACTCGGCGAAAGATCCTTCAAACCAAACCGCGCTGGCAAGCTTGCTTATAGCAACGCTGCCGCACTCTGCCTGCTCCTCCTCTGTCACCTGCGGTCTCACATGAAAAGTCTTGAGCCACAAACCGAAGTGCGGAGGAGTCCGGAGGAAGGCCTCACACGTGACGATGAATGCCGAGATGAGAAGAATGGCGCCTGGGGCCAGATCGTGAAAGTCTAGCCCATTGGAGAACATGAGCCCCCGGACAAAGGGGCTAAGTGCGAACCCTAGCCCATGAAGGAAGTGGGACACAAATACTACCCTCTCGCCAGATTTGGGGGTGGGAATAATCTGCCCCTCGGCAGGAAGCCGATGAAGGATTTCTGGGGTCAGGTACCTCGCTACGCGGAGCTTCGCAATATCCTCCTCCGTGACGGAAGAGGCCACCCACCGGCCTGAACGGCTGGGCCCGGACATGATTGGGGCAGCTGGTGATTGGAACTCAAGGGCTAGAACTCGAGGAGGCTGGGATTGAGGAAGAAGCAAGTGCGGAAGAGATAGACAAGTCCGTGTCCCTATATAAAGGCCCAGAATATCGAGCGTCCCCTCCTGGGTCTCGAAACTTACCTATCCTCAAAGAGTTGTACCCAGGGGATGGTTGGGTTACCCATACCAACATTATTGAAAATCCCGTGAATAAGGGGACACGAACTCTGCTTTGACAAGACGTGCCAATAAAACCGCTTCCCGAGACGTGGGGCGATAGGATAGCCAACGGTTGGAAATAATAACCGGACAGGCGTGATGCAATGTCGTAACAGTTGTCGGCTGATTGGACTCGTGGAGTATTGTTTTTTCTGCAATTATGTACACAGGTCCGGATACAATCATCACATCCGAAGACTATATTGGAGGTCGGAAGAAGGGGAAGCCGCCTTGCAATGCCGAAGACAATCTGCGTGCCGGACTCCTCGTCATTGAAGCTAGGTTCAGGGGCTACTGAGGGAGTCCTGGACTAAGGGGTCCTCGGGCGTCCGGCCAGTTATCCATGGGCCGGACTGATGGGCTGTGAAGACACGAAGACCGAAGACTATACCCGTGTCCGGATTGGACTCTCCTTGGCGTGGAAGGCAAGCTAGGCGACCGACTATGAAGATTCCCTCCTATGTAACCGACTCCATGTAACCCTAGATCCCTCCGGTGTCTATATAAACCGGAGGGCATAGTCCGTATAGGGGAGATTCATTACCATATACTCATGGGCTAGACTTATAGGGTTTAGCCATTATGATCTCGTGGTAGATCAACTCTTGTAACACTCATATTCATCAAGATCAATCAAGCAGGAAGTAGGGTATTACCTCCATAGAGAGGGCCCGAACCTGGGTAAACATCGTGTCCCCCGTCTCCTGTTACCATCAATCCTAGACGCACAGTTCGGGACCCCCTACCCGAGATACGCCGGTTTTGACACCGACATTGGTGCTTTCATTGAGAGTTCCGTTGTGCCGTCGACAAAAGGATTCGATGGCCCCTTCGATCGTCAGTAATGACGTGATCCAGGGAGAAACCTTCCTCCCCGGACAAATCTTTGTATTCGGCGGCTTCGTACTGCGGGCCAACTCGCTAGGCCATCTGGAGCAGATCGATAGCTACGCCCCTGGCCATCAGGTCAAATTCGGAAGCCTGAACTACGTCGCGGACATCCGTGGAGACTTGGTCTTCGACGGATTCGAGACCGCGGCAACCGCTCCCCTTCGCCCCGATAAACATGGCTTAAACCTATCATCGGGCCGCATCCAGGAGATAGCTCCTATAACAACTCTGGCCTTAGATCCGGAGCAGATCAAGTCGTCTGAAGATGGGAAACTCAACCCCATCATGGGGGCTACCAATTCGGCGGCGGTGGAGCCGCATGCAGATTCCACTTCGTACGATACTTGCATCAACAGAACCCCGGACTTGTCTCTGATATCGAGTTCCGAACCCTGCGAGCCCGCGGATACCGAACTCGATCGGCTATCGATCTTCAAGTTCAGCGTCGCGGATATCCTCCAACACTCTCCCATGGGCGACCTACTAAACTCACTAAAAAACCTATCCCTGGCAGACGGCTCGTCGCTGAACTATGTTCGGTTCGACCTTACGGCGGATGATGGAGAATTTTGCTTCCCACCCGCCACCCACTCCATAGCCACCGTCGAAGAACCAACCAACACGCCTGACCCCTGTTCTGAAGACATCGACGGTTTCGACGACGATGAGGGGCAAAACCAGAGCTTACTATCCGCTAGACATGGGGCGACCACTTCCTGGTATGACGTATGTATGGTGGACACACCCAACAACGATCTCAACGATGACAAGGAGGATCCAGTCGAGGATAAGCCTCCTTGTACACGGTCCGAACAGCGGTGCCCCCGGCGCCACTCTCAGTCACGTCACTCAAGGGAAAACAATATTAGCATCGGAGGTGATAGTACTCCGGACAATGAAGACCCTGTTGAGACAGGATCCGAACAGGAGGACAAGGAAAGCGGGCAGGATAGCCCTGATGAACAGGCCACATACAGAGACTCGGAGAATAGTAATTATCTTCCACTCTCCGAGGAAGAAGAGAGCCTCGACAACGAGGAATTCAGCGTGCCTGAGGAACCTCTAGAACAGGAGCGCTTCAAATGCCGGCTCATAGCCACTGCAACGAGCCTAAGGAGGAAGCAGCTGTAGCTTCAAGTGAGCCAAGATGTGCTCAACGATAGATGGACCGAGGTCCTGGCCGCCGAAGAATACGGCCTTATCGTCCCAGACAAAAGCCACCACAACAGTAGGTGGCTCCCTCAATACGATGGCCAGGCTTTGGAGCCCACACCACCATCGAATAAGCCGGTAGGCCGACCACAGTTCGGTCCGGGCAAAGCAGCAGCCCCAGCAGAGCACCATACCAACCCATCCGGCCATCCAAGCAAGAATAAAGAGGCTCGGGGGAACACTCGCGACACCCAGCAAGACCCGGAGGGTAGAACCGGACACACAAAATTGACACACAGATCGCGGAGACATGCCCCGGCCAGTAATAACGGTTATCTATTCGGACACAACAGACCCGAGCACGCTCGGTCCGAAAATCGTAAGCGGAGTCCATCGGATGTGATTCACAGTGTGGCCCAACATAGAGGAGCCGCACACCCTCTTTTCTTCACCAACGAGGTAATGGAGCATGAATTCCCAGACGGGTTTAAACCCATCAACATCGAATCATACGATGGAACAACAGGTCCCGCAGTATGGATTGAGGACTTCCTCCTCCATATCCACTTGGCTCGCGGAGACGACCTTCATGCCATTAAATACCTGCCTCTCAAGCTTAAGGGGCCAGCACGGTACTGGCTAAACAGTTTGCCAGAAAATTCTATTGGCAGCTGGGAAGATCTGGAAAACGCCTTTCGTGACAACTTCCAAGAAACATATGTCCGACCACCAGATGCCGATGACTTAAGTCATATTGTCCAACAGCCAGGCGAGTCAGCCAGGAACTCTAGACTAGATTCTTAGTCAAAAAGAACCAAATTGTCGACTGTCCGGACGCGGAACCTAGCGGCCTTCAAACATAGCCTCCGGGATGAATGGCTAGCACGTCACCTCGGCCATGAAGGACCTAAATCCATGACAGCCCTTACCGCTCTAATAACTCGCTTTTGTGTGGGAGAAGACAACTGGCTCGCTCGCAAAAGCAACAACGCCAGCGACCCGGGCACTTTCGAAATCCGAGACAGCAACGGCAAGCCATGACTAAATGAGCATAACACTCGCAGCAATAACGAAAGATTACGTGACATAGCGGTCAACGCCGGATTTCACAATCCGAAACCCGGTCAACGGAAGAAGCCATTTAAGGCCGAACAGGACGGACCATCCGCCCTTGACAGGATATTGGACCGACCTTGTCAGATTCACGGCCACCCTGATACGCCAGCTAATCATACCAACAGAAATTGTTGGGTCTTCAAGCAGCAGCTTAATGCCGAATACAAGGGGAGAAGGCCACCAAGCGATAAAGACGACGGCAAGGCTCGCCAGCCGAACACCGGGAGCCAGAAGCAGTTACCCTCCGACGTTCGACCACTACCGGAGCGGAAATAGCAGTTCGGCTTCCGCCACCCACCCACTATGATGGAAGGATTTACACCACGCGTACATCACTACGCGCTCAAGATACCATGGGCATCGGCGGAAGCACAATACGGACAACCCTGCAAGCATTCCCATAAAGTTTTTTATCCATTCTTCTTTACTTTTCTTTATTATAAACAGGTGACCGACAGGACTGCATATACAACGAACTCTGTCGGAGTTTGGATCCGCACACTCACCTAAGGGGTTACTTCACATAAGGACTCCCCCCCCAGAGGACGGACGGCGCAGACGTGCGACAGGAGGTCCAAAATAGTTTTTGTAGACCACACTCTTTATTTTGAGCCTGTACTATGCCTTTTTCCCTCCGTTCCTGACCCTGAGCATGTCAAATGGCGGGGTTGTGGATTTTTCCTTTTTTATATATGAATTTATCATTGGCTTATTGCTCCACTCCCAGTAAACTTCATCCGAACTAATATTCTATACTCTTTTTACAATGAGTACGGCCGCAACGGCGGTGTTAGAAGACGCACCTCGACATAACCGGCCAGGGGCTCGGTTTGGGAACAAATGAGTCGCCAATAAAAGCCCGAACAGCTCTATAGCATACTTCGGCGTCGCAAGTTTGGCCTTATATGCATTAGCTCCGAATCATTGTCTTTGGTCAATAGTTGGGTTGCCCGGCTCCTGTGTTTGCTACCCTACATTCCGCTCTATCGGCTAGGGTAGTAAAGGGAGAACTACTGCGATTGTGCCCTGGCTTTGACCGGATGAGCACCTCAGTAGAGAAAGCCGAAAACTGACTGTCATGATGCGGCAAGAGCTGGTCAACCACTTGACGACTTATTCAAATCTTTAGCGATTCTCCGTGTCACATGAAGGGTCTTTTTCAGATCAAAACATGTAAGGCACAATATTACGATACGCCGCATACATACTAGGGGCTATGTCGTAGCCCCACCATAAAACTCCTATGGCTAAGTGAAAGTGTTAACACCCTATAGTCCGATTGCCTGGTTCGCCGCATTATCACCTCCTTTATGGACCAAGACGTTGGATAAAGAGTGATTTAATGCTTTTTTGAACACCCCCATATTTCCTACGAGGGGGTTGAAGCCGACGACGGGAAAACTTTCAAATTACATTAAAACGGCCGCACAGGAGGAATACAAGCTTTCGAGCAAAAATAGATTAACTATAAAGTTGTCTGTTACAACCCTTGTACACATCACTCGAATATTATGTCTTTTGAGACTGACCCTCTATCAACCGGGCGGCCTCTAGGATGTCTCCAAAATAATGCTCCGGTTTCGGACGGTCCTTGCCTTCGGGTGGACTCTTCGTCGCAACATCGATGGCCTTCATCTTCCCCCAGAACGTCTTGACTCGGGCGAAGGCCATCCTGGGTCTCGAAACTTACCTATCCTCAAAGAGTTGTACCCAGGGGACGGTTGGGTTACCCATACCAACATTATTGAAAATCCCGTGAATAAGGGGACACGATCTCTGCTTTGACAAGATGTGCCAATAAAACTGCTTCCCGAGACGTGGGGCGATAGGATAGCCAACGGTTGGAAATAATAACCGGACAGGCGTGATGCAATGTCGTAACAGTTGTCGACTGATTGGACTCGTGGAGTATTGTTTTTTCTGCAATTATGTACACAGGTCCGGATACAATCATCACATCCGAAGACTATATTGGAGGTCGGAAGAAGGGGAACCCGCCTTGCAATGCCGAAGACAATCTGCGTGCCGGACTCCTCATCATTGAAGCCAGGTTCAGGGGCTACTGAGGGAGTCCTGGACTAAGGGGTCCTCGGGCGTCCGGCCAGTTATCCATGGGCCGGACTGATGGGCTGTGAAGACACGAAGACCGAAGACTATACCCGTGTCCGGATTGGACTCTCCTTGGCATGGAAGGCAAGCTAGGCGACCGACTATGAAGATTCCCTCCTATGTAACCGACTCCATGTAACCCTAGATCCCTCCGGTGTCTATATAAACCGGAGGGCATAGTCCGGATAGGGGAGATTCATTACCATATACTCATAGGCTAGACTTCTAGGGTTTAGCCATTACGATCTCGTGGTAGATCAACTCTTGTAACACTCATATTCATCAAGATCAATCAAGCAGGAAGTAGGGTATTACCTCCATAGAGAGGGCCCGAACCTAGGTAAACATCGTGTCCCCCGTCTCCTGTTACCATCAATCCTAGACGCATAGTTCAGGACCCCCTACCCGAGATCCGCCGGTTTTGACACCGACATATATTCCAACATTACACCTCATTTAAATCCAATAATATTTCATTCATTCATACTCTCGGGGTAACCATCATAACAATACTCCAACTTATTTTATCCACACTCTACCCTATGGAACAAAATTTTCCTTTCCATTGGTCTAGTGTTCACACAGAGAAATATCACCATTAAAATGAAATGCAGAAATTCATCCTTTGACCATATTTCTCGTATCCTCAAAAATGGTCAGAATCTGATTCATAGAGAAACAACTCGTACAATTCCACATATGAAATCATGACACATTTATTCCACAGATTCATGAATTCTTTACAATCTTTGGTATTTCCAGTACATAATTCAACTCCATATGAAAATAAGAGTGCTTCCTACTACACTCATTAAAATTTTAGCTACTCAGCTCCGGCTTTCTTTAGGTGTGGATAGTCAATGGCATAATGTCCTGCAACATTGCAGCGAAAACAATTAGCTTCTGATAATTCCCTGGCTTCCTTCTGCCTCCATAGGTTCCTTGGGTTCTTTGCTTCTTTTCTGGACAGTCGTTGGCATAATGTCATGTGTTCTTGCACTCATAACAGGTAATATGACTATTATCCTTATTTATTGGTGCAGCTAGGTTGGGACGATGTTGCTGGGGAACGTATCATGCAATTTCAAATAAAAAATCCTATGCTCACACAAGATCTATCTAGGAGATGCATACAAACGAGAGGGAGAGAGTGTGTCCACGTACCCTCGTAGACCAAAATCGGAAGCGTTTGACAACGCGGTTGATGTAGTTGAACTTCTTCTCGTTCCGACCAATCAAGCACCGAACATACGGCACCTCCAAGTTCTGCACACGTTCAGCTCGATGACGTCCCTCAAACTCTTTATCCAGCAAAGTGTCGAGGAAGAGTTATGTCAGCACGACGGCGTGGTAACGGTGATGGTGAACTGATCCTCGCAGGGATTCGCCACACACGACTAGGACTACGATAATATGACCGGAGGCGTAAACTGTGGAGGGTGGCGCCACACACGACTAGGAATCAATGTTGTGTGTTCTAGCGGTGCCCCCCCATATATATAGGTGGGAGAGGGAGAGGGGCAGCAAGGGGCGCCCGAAGTAGGAGTAATCCTACTTGGGCGCCTCCTACAAGTCGGCCTCCCCCTTCCATAAGTGTCGGAGGGGGAAAGAAAGAGAGGGGGAGGGGAAGGAAAGGGGGAGGCCGAATCCTCCCCTTTCCTTCTCCCTTCCCTCCTTTCCTTTCCCCCTTATTTCGGCCCATAGGGGGTGCACCAGCCCCTTAGGGGCTGGTCTGTCCCTCTCTTGGCCCATTAGGCCCATATAGTTTGCCGGGGGTTGCCCGGAACCCCTTCCCGTGACCCGATACGTACCCGGTACCCCCGGAACACTCCAGTGTCCAAATACTATCGTCCTATATATGAATCTTCACCTCTCAACCATTTCGAGACTCCTCGTCATGTCCGTGATCTCATCCGGGACTCCGAACAACATTCGGTCACCAAATCACATAACTAATATAATACAAATTCGTCATCAAACGTTAAGCGTGCGGACCCTACGGGTTCGAGAACTATGTAGACATGACCGAGACACCTCTCTGATAAATAACCAACAACGGAACCTGGATGCTCATATTGGTTCCTACATATTCTACGAAGATCTTTATCGGTCAAACCGTAATGACAACATACGTTATTCCCTTTGTCATCGGTATGTTACTTGCTCGAGATTCGATCGTCGGTATCTTCATACCTATTTCAATCTCGTTACCGGCAAGTCTCTTTACTCGTTCCGTAATACATCATCCCGCAACTAACTCATTAGTCACATTGCTTGCAAGGCTTATTATGATGTGCATTACCGAGAGGGCCCAGAGATACCTCTCTGATACTTGGAGTGACAAATCCTAATCTCGATCTATGCCAACCCAACAAACACCTTCGGAGATACCTGTAGAGCATCTTTATAATCACCCAGTTACGTTGTGACGTTTGATAGCGCACAAGGTATTCCTCTGGTATCTGGGAGTTGCGTAATCTCATAGTCAAAGGAATATGTATATGCCATGAAGAAAGCAATAGCAATAAAACTTGACGATCATTATGCTAAGCTAACGGATGGGTCTTGTCCATCACATCGTTCTCCTAATGATGTGATCCCGTTCATCAAATGACAACACATGCCTATGGTTAGGAAACTTAACCATCTTTGATTAACGAGCTAGTCTAGTAGAGGCTCACTAGGGACACGGTGTTTTGTCTATGTATCCACACATGTATCAAGTTGTCGGTTAATACAATTCTAGCATGAATAATAAACATTTATAATGATGTAAGGAAGTATAAATAACAACTTTATTATTGCCTCTAGAGCATATTTCCTTCAGTCTCCCACTTGCACTAGAGTCAATAATCTAGTTTACATCGTCATGTGATTTAATACCAACAGTTCACATCTTTATGTCGTTAGTTCATATCGCCATGTGACTAACACCAAAGGGTTTACTAGAGTCAATAATCTAGTTCACATCGCTATGTGATTAACACCCAAAGAGTACTACACTACTTGGGAAAACCCTAGTAGTAGCACGGGTTTAATGCCCACTAGTAGCGCGGGCAGCCGCGCTACCAATAAGGCGCTACAGCTACTACTTAGCAGTAGCGCGTGCGACAAGCGCTACTGCTAAGACACATAGCGGCAGCGCTTGTTCTATCCTGCGCTGCTGCTAATCTAGCTAGTTGCAGCGTGTTTACTATCCATCGCTACTAGTACTCTTTTTTTCATTTTTAGTGTATTTATACACCGTTATACAAATTTTGGTACAATACCAATTATGAGGTTTATATCATTATGTCCATAATAGTGTGTCAAATGAAGGTGGATTAGGTTCAAGTGGAGGCAATATGTGGTGCATGTCAAAAGTATACTACTAATCCAAACTTGATCTAGTTTGGACTAGTAGTACTTTCGATGTGCACCACATGTTGCCTCCACTTGAATCTAATCCGCCAGCACAAGCTATTTAATCATCATCATAGTCATTACCACCAACAGTATTTATTTAATCACCATAGTCATAGTGTAGCACATCATCATCTTCAAACTCATTCTAGCTAGCTAATCACCACCAACACTAGATGCGATACCTATCTAATCACCACCAACACTAGCTAATAATAATCATCATAGTCATTACCACCAACACTAGCTATTTAATCATCATAGTCATAGTGTAGCACATCATCATCTTCAAACTCATTTCTAGCTAGCTAATCACTCCTGCTGCTCTCTCTCAGGTAAAATAACATAAAACATGTGTAGCTCTCCTCCTTCATCAAGTTGGAGCATGCAGATGAACCTGTCTCCTAATCGTGGGCTGCACTTCTGATTGCTACCCCTAGTACTTCTCTGCACTCCTCCATCACAAATTTGGTCCAGTCTTTCACTATTAAGACTTACTCACTCTTAGAAATCCTGAATGCACTAAAGTGCATTGTAGGATATCTTGGCTGTAAGCTAACAATACTCATGGTACCATTAGTCTCGATCCCATGAGGCACAACATTCATCGGGAGTCCCTGTTGAAGAACATCGTATAGTAACATACTTAGCAATGAAGTTTAGCTTAAAAAATAATGTATGCAAAAGATTCACTGAGGACAAATAGTAAAAATCTTACCATCTTTCCTAAATAGATGTGACCGTAGTTCATTACGAACACTATTGGTCGCACGTTTTCAGTACTAACATTTCTAAGTGCAGGAAGAAAATTTGTCTTGACAGTATCAAGATCCTCAAGCCATGAAACATAATGACTTAGCTCCTCGCAGTTTAGTTCAGCCCCGGGACAGTAGTAGGTCATGTCTACCAAGCGTTGGACATGTTTGCTTGAATGGAAATAAGCTGACAATAGAAATTAGTTGTCAACTATTTTTGAATAAACAATATCAAAGACATAAATATGGTTGAGAAACTCACATAATGGTATAATTGGAGGCGTCTGCACATCGACCCAGATGTCGGTATTACCTTGAATATCATCTTCCGGACGAATATCAAAGGTGATAACCATATCAGGCTCAAATGCATAAGTCTTGCATAGTGCTCGCCAAGTTTTGCATCCAAAATAGGTGTAGTCGTCTGCGTTGTATAATTTTGCGTGGAAAACATAACCATGCTCGGTCTTCAAGTAAACTTTCTTTACCTCCATAGTATGACTGAAACCTATCTTATCCAAGACAAAAACTCTTGCATGGCAGGGGATACGCTAGTAGAATAGTAAAAAACTAAATTATAAGTTGAAGCAAATGAAGCAGATGTCATGCTTAATTATGAAAAAGGACTTGTCGTTGTGACTTACTGTATCCACTTCGAAGTTCACGTCCAGCTTGATGCTGAAGCACCTATCATCATCTAGGAAGATTCCGTCGCACAGGCCGCGCTCGTCTTCGCAGTATTTGCAAATACCGAAATCCTTTTCGTTGTCAGACATTTCCTATGTTCATAGTTGAAACATTAATTGAAAATCGATCGAAGACAACTACCAGGATACTCAAAATATCTTATAGGACTCATATTGACATGAGCATTCAATAAGCAAAACCAAATCATAAAATAAATAAATATTCAAATTAGCATGCATTCAATAAGCAAAAGTAAATCATCTCATGCGTTCGTACATCGTCGAATATTATCACTAATACATCCCGAATAGTATCATACATATAACATCACTAATACAACTAAAACCCTAGCACACGACGGGTATCGGCGTGGGCGGTGGACACCCAAAGAGAAGGAACCATCACATGATCATAGCTCCAGTGAGATCCCTGGAGAACCTGTGCTCCAACGCAAACAAGTAGCGACGGACGTGCGCGTCCTCCTCACTGACACGGTGACGCACCACCTCCGCGGGGTCCTCGAGCCTCTGGACCATCACTGGCCCACGCGACTGCCACCAAAGAAGGTTCGGGTCAACGACAGGCTGGCTCCTCACCAACCCGCGCCCCCCAGTAGGTAGCGCCTCCCAGTACCACCCCGGCGGAGCCTAGTCCCGGACATGGCCCATCTGGTGACGCAGGTGTCCTCCGCCGACTCGACGACGAGGATGCGGGATAGGCATCGTCGACGTCGATGCGCGAAAAATTGCTTTAACTAAAAAAATAACTACAAATGTGACATATTCAACTAGTTCTTATGATTAAATCTAGTCAATTAATTCTATACCTAATAAAATGAATAATGACATAAAAAAGGCCTATGCTTTGCAGGAATGTTGACTCCTTCCCGGTGCGGCAAATCCCGGGCACTCGATATGTCCTAGTTTGTAGCACAAGTCATGCCGAAATTCACGGAAAATTTCGGCATGACTTTTACTAAAAAGTGGACAAATCGAGAACCTGAAATTTGCCGGAACGGAAATGAATCAACATTCCGGCAAAACATAGGCCACTCGACTTCATTCCCTGGAAACAACAAAGCCACTTGGGCACAATCGAACCACTTCAATAATGGAATATGCAAATGAACATCAATGACATACTCCCTCCGATCCTTTTTTGTTTGCGTATAATTTTTTCCCGTTTTTCCCGGATTGCTCTGCGCGTTGGAGTAGATTCGTTGATCTTTCCTGGTATGCCCCTAACCTTTCGCTTGTATCGAGTAGCCAGCCTCCAATAGTACCACACATGCAGCGGCGCATGCGCGCGTAGGCAGAAAACGAGGAGACGAGCGAGCTGGATGGCCAATAGCATGCACGCACATTGATTACTTGCAACTCTTTTCAGCCATGCACTTCGGTCCATCTTAGGGGCAAAACAGTCCAAAACAAACCAGAAAATGCCCTCCTTGGTATCCGGGCTATGAGTTACACACAAGGTAAAAAGGACCGGAGGGAGTATATCATATAACAACAATCTTGTTTTTTGTTTACATAGCAACAATTAGTTTAACCAAGTTTTTGAAAGAAAAACAATTATGTTTTTTGTTTTTTGAATGAAATTACTATTTAGGCATTTTCATAAAAAAATCCCTAGCTAATTTCCTAAAAAAATTGCTAATCATTTTTCCTAAATGCTAAAAAATGCGTATTGCCCTAAACAAATCTAGGGTTCATATGAACACCTAGGGTTCACATGAACATCACCACAGCATCAACACATATATGAATTGCCTTAGCAGAGAGAGAGGAGGGTAGGGGAGAGGAGAGGCAAAGCCTTACGGTGACTGCAGCGAGGGAGGGGCAGGCGGCGTCGAGGACGGGGTCGGGGCTCGGGCGCGCGGCGGAGGGCGGCGTCGATGTCGGGGTCGGGGGCGGCGTCGAGGTCGGGG